>NC_133371.1:1403733-1438240 GCF_049309525.1 Garra rufa | reverse complement strand
TATAGTACACACACATATATATATATATATATATATATATATATATATATTAGGGCCGGGACTCGATTAAAAAAATTAATCTAATTAATTAGAGGCTTTGTAATTAATTAATCGAAATTAATCGCATTTTAATCGCATATAAATATTTGACCTGAGAACAGTGAGAAGTAAGTTTTTTCATATGGATTTTTAGTATACCATTGAATAATGACTGAATACATAAACTGAAGCAACAAAATATTGTTTATTTTTGTTCAACCAAGTCCAACAGACCAGTGCAATATTGCCATTAACTGTAGCAATAGGATACAGTGTTTCCCATAACGAAAACATTTATTTCAGTGAAAAAATAAATCCAAAACTCTCTATTTTAACATTTTGAACAATAGGGCTTTACAATCTTTTGCTATTTTTTTTTTTTTTATAAATTCTTGTGTTTTAATTTTTCTCATAATCAAATGAAAGCATAAACATTTATTTATTTTTAATCAAATGAAAAATAAACCTTTTTAATTTTTGGCAAACAAACAGAGGTTTGCTGTTAAAATCAATAAATAATAATAATCATAGTATTTTTTCTACAATTAAGTGGTTAATCTTGTTGTTATATTTATTTTTTATCATATAAATAGTTTTTTGTCAATTATTTAAATAGGAATATTGTTCTGTTTCATGTTAAACCGTACTTTTATTTTGACAGGTTGCCGTGAAGTTTCTGTGTGTAAAGTATGATATGATGCTAGTTTTCTCAAATGAAACGGTAAAAGTGACACTGACAGTAGCTTTGGAGATTGGGTCTATCTGTTCATTTGAGATGCAAATGCCAAAAATTAACGGGAGCATCACGCCTGCAGTGTAAAAAAACGCGTCTCTGCCATTCTAACATACAGAGGCAAACGGAACATGCAGGACTCATATTAAAACGGTCTTTTTGCATTTCAGTTTTCACAGACACTAGTCCATATCGCGATTTGAATTAAGTGACAGACCAACTTTTGATTTATCAATCCAAAAATCGACGAATTTACGTGGCATTCCGCGCTATAGTAAATTCGTTTTTTATGAATGGAGTCCGCGATCCAGTCCGTGTTTTCTTGGAGGAGACATTGTAAACGCGCCCCCCTAAGATAATGGTAGGGGAAACACTGGGATATTTAGAAATATACTAGCCTTCATTTCAGAAATTCAGGTACCCTATAGGTAGGTAGACCTTCTGTAAAAGCATTGAGGTGATACATGAGGCTCGATGTGCTGCGGTGATATGCGCATTCCTTTGTCTGAACGCTAGTTGGTGCTCCAGTGTAATCGGTCCGCCGCTGAAACTCATCCAGTGAGAAACGTTCCGCGGTGCAAAATTAAGTGCGATTAAAATGCGTTAAAAAAAATTAACGCGTTATTTTTGTGTGATTAATTAATCTAAATTAACGCGTTAAAGTCCCGGCCCTAATATATATATATATACAGTACATTTGTGGTTAAAAAGTTTTAAGTATATTATTTATCAGCTGGGATTGTGTAGAGCTCTTTGAAGCTGCATTGAAACTGCAATTTGGACCTTCAACCTGGAATGTTTTCCTCGAAAACCTTTTTTTTTTTTTTTTTTAACTGAAGAAAGAAAGACATTAACATCTTGGATGACTTGAGGGGAAAGTTTTATTCTGGAATTCGACTAATCCTCTAAAGGGATCATGGGATGCCCATTTTCCATAAGTTCATATGATTCTTTAGGGTCTTAATGAAAAGTCTATAATATACTTTGGTCAAAAATTCTCAATACTAGTGTAAAAAAATACCCTTTTACCTTGTCATAGCTTGAAAAATCAACTCATTTCATTGCATGGTCCTTTAAATGCAAATGAGCTCTGCTCGCCCCGCCCCGCTCTGCTGTGGGATTATGAGATGTAATGTTTACTTTAGCCGCATTTAGCTGCATTTAGCCACATTTAGCTGAGTTTAGTGGCGAAACTTGCCAATAAGCACATTAAGCAGTGGCTTAATGGTGAGAGAGTTGGGCTTATAACCCAAAGGTTGCCGGTTCGATTCCCACACCGCCAGGAATTGAAGGTGGGGACAGCACCATTTCCACCTTCAATACCATGACTGAAGTGCCCTTGAGCAAGGCATTGAACCCCCAGTTGCTGCCCGGACGCTGGAGCAATGGCTGCCCACTGCTACTGTGTGTGTGTGTGTGTGTACCTGGTATTCATCACAAGGATAGGAATACCAGTAGATTTTGACCTTGTGGGGACATTTCTCAGGTCCCCATGAGGAAACAGGCTTATAAATCATGCACAATGAGTTTTTTTTGAGTAAGTAAAAGTATGCACAATCTCCTGTGAGGGCTAGGTTTAGGTGTAGGGTAGGTGTAGGGCGATAGAAAGTACGGTTTGTACAGTATAAAAACCATTACACCTATGGAATGTCCCCATAAAACATGTAAACCCAACATGTGTGTGTGTGTGTGTGTGTGTGTGTGTGTGTGTGTGTGTGTGTGTGTGTGTGTGTGTGTGTGTGTGTTTGTTCACTTTTCACTGCTGTGTGTGTGCACTTGGATGGGTTAAATGCAGAGGGCCAATTTCGAGTATGGGTCACCATACTTGACAATACATCACGACTACTTATTAAGAAAGGCCGTTTGCAAAGATGCACTCACTTCTGCTGTGGATGAAGCTGCACAGGGATGATTTGCACGAACATAGACACATATGAAGATTGAGATAGGCGCTTTAAAAAAAAAAAAGTAACATTATCCTCTGCATCTTCAGCAGCACAGATGTCGGGAGTAAATGACTACTGCTAAATTCCTTTATAAAATAAAAAAAAGAACACCGCTCAATCAGAGACATTCTTGTCTTCCCCTGCACCTGAGTCACACAATGGCGATCAGAGTCGGACTGTTTCAGCTTGGTAGGGCGGGCTAAGGTAAGGCGCTCATGTCAATCAACTATCGTGGGAGTGGCCTCTGTCTTTGTGCCATCACACTGACAAGAAACTGAGAATGACCTGATTTTAAAAAGGGGATGTTACTTTTAAAGATTAAAAAAATACCACTGGGTGGATTATTATTATTGTAGGGTGGTTGTGGACACAAACTGCCAACACACATTAATGTTTAAACAACATGTAAAAGTGAGTTTTGCATTCAATGACCCCTTTAAGGCCCTTTCACACGGGAAGCGTCAGTCACTAGTGCCTAGTTAATTTCCAATGAAAGACACGAGGAAAGCACCGAAAGAGACTCTCTACTGATCGGAATGACAGCCTACTCATTCGACATTAATCCACAAAAAGAAAGGCAAATGGCAGCTGGGGTGAAGTGCACTGCGAGGATGGTTTGAAACAGGCTCCTAGGTGCAGGGCAAAGCTAGAAAAAAGCCTTTCATCAATGAGAAGCATAAAAAGAGCCAGACTGGACAGTCTCTGATGAGTCCAATTTTCAGTTTTGCCCAACACCTGGTGATCTAATGGTTAGACCTGGAGAGGCCTACAATTTGGTGGAGAATCAGTGATGCAATCGGGCATATTTGTCTTTGTAAAGGGTGCATGAATCAAGTCATGTACGTGGTTGTTCCCCAACTCTGAGGATTGTTTTTTTCCAGTAGGACAATGCACCATGCCATGCAGCCAGGACAATCAAGGTGTGGATGGAGGACCACCAGATCAAGACAATGGCATGGCCAGCCCAATCTACAAACCTGAACCCCACTGGAATGTGATCAAGAGGAGGATGGATGGTCACAAGCCATCAAACAAAGCCGAGCTGATTGAATTTTTGTGCCAGGAGTGGCATAAAGTCACCTAACAGCATGCCAAGACGCATGAAAGCTGTGATTAAAAATCAGGGTTATTACACTAAATATTGATTTCTGAACTCTTCCTAAGTTAAAACATTAGTATTGTGTTGTTTAAAAATCAAGATGAACTTGTTTTCTTTTCATTATCTTAGGTCTGAAAACACTGCATCTTTTTTGTTATTTTGACCAGTTCTCATTTTCTGCCAATAAATGCTCTAAATAAAAATACTGATTTGGAATTTGGGAGAAATGTTGTTGGTAGTTTATAGAATAAAACAAAAATGTTCATTTTACTCAATCACATACCTATAAAAAGTACAACCAGACAGACAGATAATTTTGCAGTGGTCTATTTTATATATATATATATATATAAAAAATCCTACTTAAGTGTCAAAATAGCACATTTATGTTCAGCAAATTGCATTTGCAATCACTCTTTTTCAAGGTCAAGTTTTAAAAATTAGCACTATTTATATTATTATGTACATGAAAACAGAAAAAGTCTGCACACCTAGGCTCCAAAAATATTAATGTTTTTCCAGGAATGAGCATGCTTTTGTTTTGATTTTGTACTATAAACCAACACGAATTTACAATAAACAACAGTAGAAGTTAACATTAATTAGGCAGCATAATTAAGTTTCCTACCTTTTGAGATAGCTTTCAATTCCAACAACTCCTTAAAGGACTGAGACAAAAAACCAACACATAGTATTTAATCTGATCAACCTTTTAAGTTGTTAACAGAAGCATGAAAATGCAAGTAGTGGAACCAGATTCCCTCCTGGAGTGATGCCCAACCCAGGCACTGCCTGATATGTAATTATATGATTACTATGTATCATAATGGGAAAAAAGAAACATGCATTGCAATCACATAGGGACCTTTCAACATCTGATTGCTTACTGGCTGGAGAACTGACTGCTGGGTCTAATGAATATGCAAGTTTACTTAGTAAAAATGATCATCTGGTTCTAACAGTAACCATCTTTACCCAAAAGAAAATTGCCACAACATGTTAGTTAAAGAGTGACCTTACAAATTCCCCATAGAATAATAATTTAATTGGCGAGTTAATGAGTAGTTACACAAATAACCATAGTGGAAAGCCAGAGAGAAAAAAACTACATTGACATGGGATGGTTCAATACATTTGTCAATGCAATTATACACAAGCAATTTCACACCTCAAAGAATCTGTGCTTAAAATTCTATACTGTACTTGCACTGTGGAATATGTTTAGTAAACCCAGCAATGCATAACAATTTACCTGTCTATGCCAGGAAAACAAAACCAAATCCCTTCACTCTTTTCATTAACTCACCTTATGAGGCAAAATCTTAGTGTCAGATCAATGTATCGATGCTTAATAGTTCCCATGGGAAAGAGAATACAGTCAAAATGTAGATCAGACTAGCAAAAACCAAGTACTTCAACCCTCCAGAAATCCAAAACATTTCTTTTTTTTTAGAAATAGATATCTGAAGAAGATATATTCAGTTCAACAGATGGTCATAGCTCAGACTATTTGGTTTATTGTAACCTCAGCCTCGCCTCTCTGATCATCCAGTAACATCTCTGTTTAATAGCTTCATTCCATCAGCCGGCAGTAGCAGCAAATGCTCCATCAGCTGCTCATGCACATGCGGTGCCGTCCGTCCAGCACCATCTCCACGTCTCCAGCCCCCAAACACTCCATTACCTTAATCCTCTTACTCACAAAATAATCTCCATCCTTCCTAACTTTGATGTCCCATTCTGCATCTATGACTGCAAACTGTATTAGATATTACTGCAGGGTTTTCGTAATGTTATGGTTTAAATTCATGACAAATTTGGAAAAAATATCTGAAACAACAATCTGCAGACTCAGGGTACACTCCCAGTAAAAGGGACGAATTAACTAAAAATTTAACTTTTTTACTTACCCTTGTGTCATTCCAAACTCATGTGATGATTAAAAAAGACAACAATGGGGTGTCTTTAAAAACCCTCTTCCCTTCCTTCCACCACAGATTCAAATCTTAGTTTGCCAGTTGACCAACTGAGCTTAAGCCTCCGTTACTAATTTGAAAATGTCACTTTACATTGAGTTGCTTTGTTAAAAAGCTTATTGTATTGCTGTATTAAAAGCTAACTGTGTTATGTAGAGTATTATGAGAGAGATGGACTGAACAAGTGTGATTACCTGCATCTGATAAAGCATTTATTATATCTTTATCGTACTATCCTTTCATCTGTTAAGGGTGATTTCTGATGACAGCACTGCTCTGTGCATTTGTTGGCTGCATCTTACTTTGTTGAAATTAAAAATTAGTTCCCTGTTTCCAACCCTGTTTAAGTTGTCTGTTATATTAGTTCACTACACACATGGTGAAATATTTCAAGCCTTTATTTGTTTCAATTTTAATTAATATGGATTAAAGATTAAAAAAATCCAGTATTTCACAAAATTAGAATATCCTGACAAAGTTCAACATTGTAGGCTCCCTGTGTCCCAATCTAGTCCGCTAATTAACGCAAAACACCTGCAAAGCCTCAGCCTTTAAATTGTCTCAGTCTGGCTTAGTAGGCTTCAGAATCATGGGGAAGACTACTGACTTGACAGTTGTACAGGAGACCATCATGGACACCCTCCATAAGGAGGAAAAGTCTCAAAAGGCATTTGCAAAATAAGATGGATTATCACAGAGTGCAGTATTGAAGTATATTAACAGAGTGTTGAGAGGAAGGGAAAAATGTGGCTGGAAAAGGTGCACAAGTGACAGGGATGACCGTAGCCTTAAGAGAATTGTCAAGCAAGGGCGGTTCAGAAATCTGGGGGAGCATCATAAGGAGCGGACTGAGGCTGGTGTCAGTGCATCAAGAACCACCACTTACAGACATCTGCATGACATGAGCTACAGCTGGAGAATTCCATGCGTCAAGCCACTCCTGAACCAAAAACATCGTCAGAAGCATCTGTGCTGGGCTAAGGAGAAAAAGTACTGATCTGTTGTCCAGTGGTCCCAAGTCCTGTTTTCAGATGAAAGCCAATTTTGCATTTCATTTGGAAATCAAGGTCCCAGAGGCTGGAGGAAGACCGGAGAGGCACAAAAGTCAAGCTTCTTAAAGTCCAGTGTAGAGTTTCCACAGTCAGTGATGGTTTGAGGAGCATGTCATCTGCTGGTGTGGGTCCATTGTCTTTTATCAAGTCCACAGTCAACGCAGCTGTCTACCAGGAAATTTCAGAGCAATTCATGCTTCCTGCTGCCGACATCAAATGATGATTTTATTTTCCAGCAGGATTTGGCACCTGCCCACAAAGCCAAAACTACCAGTACCTGGTTTAATAGCCATGGAATAACTACTTGATTGGCCGGCAAACTCACCTGACTTAAACCCCATTGAAAATCTATGGGGTATTGTCAAAAGAAAGATGAGGGAACAGAGACCCTGAAATGCAGACTAGCTGAAGGCTAATATCAAAGCAACTTGGGCTACCATAACACCTCAACTGTGTCAAAGGCAGGATCGCCTCTATGCCACGCCGCCTTGATGCTGCAATTAGTGCAAAAGGAGGCCCAAAAAAGTACTGAGAACATAATACAGTATATTAACACAACATGTCTTTAAGATCCTTTTTTTATTGGTAGTGAACTAATATAACATACAAGTTTCACTATTTGAAACAAATTATTGAAATAAATGGACTTTCCCTCGATATTCAAATTTTTGGGCACATACCTGCATTATTTATATAAAATTGTATTTATTGAATAATAATATTTAATAAACAACAACAGGCATCATAAAAGTTGCAAAGCAATTTAGTCAAATGTACAAAGGCAGCGCTCTGATATACAGCATTAAAGTACATAAAATATAACACTATAAGACTTTGCCCTTAGCCAAAACTATTTGCTCAGGAAAAAAAACAATTAATGAGACCAAAGACTGATCGTTAGATTGACCCAAAACAAATTATATCTCATGTTTAACCACTACAGAGACATCAGAGCCAGCGGCAAATTCCAGAAGATCTGGCAGAGTTAAGGCTGCTCTCGGGGGTTCATGAGTGCTGAATGAAGCATTAAAGCAACTTTTCAAATAGGTGTTATGTTAATTAACAAACCATATATCTGAAGTCTAAACAAATATATTCTCACCTAAAAAACTCTAAAAACTACATTCTGTGTCACAAAAACAATATTATTTAATACAATTATAGTGGATTTAGGCATCCACCATGATGCTCCCTATGAGATGGAGTTCTGTTATCACTAGAATATTGCACCTCAGGCTCTTAACAATTCAGATTTGAGAACCATAACCAAAATGTTATTGATTTATCAATTGGTTGATTGATTGTTCAAAAACAGCTGCAAAAATATCAATAAATAAATAACAGCCTTTTAATTTGGAATAACATGAGGGTTAGTAAATACTACTACTCTACTACTACTACTATTACTACTAAACATTTTTTGGTCAAATGTGCCCTGTATGAAAGATGAACAGGGAAATATTGCCTGTAGGCCACAGTAATATGTGCAAGGGTGACATTCACCCAAACATACAGAATAAAAAGTTTAAGATTAAGAAAAAAACAAACGGCATCTCTTTCAACCTCCGTTAGTTTGTCCTCTCTGTCCTTCCTTCTGCTCCTGTTCCGATTCATGGCAATCCTAAATCCTCTTCCTCTTCGGAAGCATCTTATCAACCCAAACCGACTCTCTTCACTATGACATTAATTAACCCTGCTTAATTAACCCCTTTGTTAGGAAGCCAAGAACTTGACCCAGTCTTTCACAAAGCTTCAATCCAAAGCAGAGAATATCAGCCAACATTTGACCATTTCTCAGAAGAGCCGTGTTTATCTGCCAGTAGAATTGATGCTTTACAACATTTTTCAAATCTACTGTATTAAAGCCAATGACGTTTATTTTTTATTTATTTTGTTTGTTACCTAAGGGATGAAGACCTTCCTGTACCGCTTTGGCAGGTTTCATCCGAGCGTTCACATACTCCCCCCAGGGACGCTCAGAGGAAAATGAATAACGATTTTTAATTGTCTGTCTTGCTAACTGATAATGCAGCAAGTGATTTTTAAATGGCCTACTTGCTTGCCAATTTCAGAAGGAACGATTTCTTGCTGCCTGACTGCTCAGAAGTAAATATCAGAGGAATAAAAGTGAACATTACTTCAGAAACCTGCCTCAGCTGGGTCTGAGTGGTTGCTCGTTTGAGTCTGAAAACTACTGCAGAAAGGCACACAAGGTCATAGACCGAAGCACGTATCCACCACCAGCCCCCTTTGTGGGAAAATACCTCCAGTTCACCTTTACATTCACACTTAATAAATTGTTTCAATTGCCGAAGGTTTTTACAATCGCTCAGGTCTCCTCTGAGACTGAATTTCATCAAAATGATTGTTTGTAATCTCAACTGTGCAATTTGTCAGAGAGACTCAGTGGAGATTTATACTGGCACAAAACTACCAATTAATACCGACTACTACCAACTATTAATTAAGCATCAATCAGAAGTGTGGCTAATAAAAAATGCGTATTTTGACAAACTACTGTGCTTTTCATTGCCAGTTAAATATTGTCAGAGTTTAAAGACCGTATTAAAATTACAAATTCACTTTGAAGTCGTGCCAGTGCACTCCTTAACCATGATAAAATAACCATTTAATGTTACTATATTATGTATACAGAAGTCTCATCAAGCAGTAAAATCGATTATCTACAAATGTTTCGGAAAAAGGCTCTTACGAGTGAGAAAATCAACTCTTTAAAAGATTAACCCTACCTGCATAAAACAGTCAATAACAATTTGCAAATTTTTTAGCCATTTTTGTTTATTTCTGAGCTAAGAGCAGGAAAATTATAACACTATGTTTGATTGTTTTATACACACTTCCAATAGGACACAAATAAAAAGTACTTGATTTTAATTTTAAATGTAATGTGTAATATAACATAGGGCTGTGCAATTAATCGAAATTTAGTTGCGATTTCGATTTCGGCTTCAAACGATCATGAAAATACAGTAATCGAGATGAAGCAATTATTGCCCCCCATTCCACCCCCTTTCCAGTGGTACGCTTTCGATCCTCCATATAAGCCTAATTTTACGTGCAAACAGCAAAATAATGTAACATGACTTTCATAAAATGGGACGTGCTTGATCTATTAATGTTTATTTAATGTGGTGATTTTAAAAGCGAGAAAGAGAACTTGCGCTGTTCTGTGTATGCGCTCAGAGACAGAACACGGACATGTAAAGATTCATTAATAAAACGTACAAATACAAAGAGAAAAATCACTCACTGCTCTTGAATTAACTGTCATGATCGGGGCTGTGGGGTTTCCCTCAGCCTCCTGAGGTCGCTATTCACACTGCACTTCTAATAGCATTCACCTGTCCTTGTCGTTAACACTGATTCACTCACAGCTGTTCACCATTTGGACTTTTGTATAAGAACTCTCATTTCTCACTCCTGCTTCATGTCTGCATTGTCTCGTCTCCTGTGTGTTCTCGGATCTTGGCTTTTGATTTAGTTTTTTGATTTTGTTATTTAGTGTTTCAGTTTATGTCCCGTTGTGCCGTGTTGGCCTTTTGGTTTGTTTATTTGTTTGTTTATTTGTGTTTAATTATATTAAAATCAATTCACCTGCTTTTGGACCCAGACCTCCCTTTGTATAACGTGACAGAATGCAGACATCACTGATGGGTCCAGCGGGGAGATTTTTTTTTGAGGAGGCGGCGTCCACCTGCCTGGGGGCAGTGACCATCAGCTCTGTTCCCGACACGGCGGGGATGTCGTTTCAGGCGGCGTCGGCCAAGAGATTTGAATTCATCTATGCCTGCCTGGCGGCGATGGACACCCGCAGTGCCGAGACGGCGCGGAAGCGCCCCTGCTTTGGAGAGGAGGTGGCGACAACCGGCATCTCTGTTTCTGGCGCTGGGACGGCCGCGCGCTCTGTTCCGGACGCGGCGGTGACCGCACTCTCTGTTCCGGACGCGGCGGTGACCGCTCTCTCTGTTCCGGACGCGGCGGTGACCGCGCTCTCTGTTCCTGATGCGCCGGTGACCGCGCTCTCTGTTCCGGACGCGGCGGTGACCGCGCTCTCTGTTCCGGACGCGGCGGTGACCGCTCTCTCTGTTCCGGACGCGGCGGTGACCGCACTCTCTGTTCCGGACGCGGCGGTGACCGCACTCTCTGTTCCGGACGCGGCGGTGACCGCTCTCTCTGTTCCGGACGCGGCGGTGACCGCGCTCTCTGTTCCGGACGCGGCGGTGACCGCGCTCTCTGTTCCTGACGCGCCGGTGACCGCGCTCTCTGTTCCGGACGCGGCGGTGACCGCGCTCTCTGTTCCGGACGCGGCGGTGACCGCGCTCTCTGTTCCGGACGCGGCGGTGACCGCGCTCTCTGTTCCGGACGCGGCGGTGACCGCTCTCTCTGTTCCGGACGCGGCGGTGACCGCACTCTCTGTTCCGGACGCGGCGGTGACCGCTCTCTCTGTTCCGGACGCGGCGGTGACCGCACTCTCTGTTCCGGACGCGGCGGTGACCGCTCTCTCTGTTCCGGACGCGGCGGTGACCGCACTCTCTGTTCCTGACGCGGCGGTGACCGCTCTCGCTGTTCCTGACGCGGCGGTGGCCGCACTCTCTGTTCCGGACGCGGCGGTGACCGCACTCTCTGTTCCTGACGCGGCGGTGACCGCACTCTCTGTTCCGGACGCGGCGGTGACCGCTCTCGCTGTTCCGGACGCGGCGTTGACCGCTCTCGCTGTTCCTGACGCGGCGGTGACCGCTCTCGCTGTTCCTGACGCGGCGGTGACCGCACTCTCTGTTCCTGACGCGGCGGTGACCGCACTCTCTGTTCCTGACGCGGCGTTGACCGCTCTCGCTGTTCCTGACGCGGCGGTGACCGCTCTCGCTGTTCCTGACGCGGCGGTGACCGCTCTCGCTGTTCCTGACGCGGCTGTGACCGCTCTCGCTGTTCCTGACGCGCCGGTGACCGCTCTCGCTGTGCCTGACGCGGCGGTGACCGCTCTCGCTGTTCCTGATGCGGCGGCGTCCGCTGAGGCTCCGCTGGTGACAAGGCCTGCTCGCGTGACTCCGCTGCACGGCCCTGGCCCGCCATCCCTCCCCCTGACTTGCCTTCCTCCGTACCTCCTCCCTCCAGACTTTGGGAACGTCTGGAAGCCGTTCCGTAGGGAGGGGGTACTGTCATGATCGGGGCTGTGGGGTTTCCCTCAGCCTCCTGAGGTCGCTATTCACACTGCACTTCTAATAGCATTCACCTGTCCTTGTCGTTAACACTGATTCACTCACAGCTGTTCACCATTTGGACTTTTGTATAAGAACTCTCATTTCTCACTCCTGCTTCATGTCTGCATTGTCTCGTCTCCTGTGTGTTCTCGGATCTTGGCTTTTGATTTAGTTTTTTGATTTTGTTATTTAGTGTTTCAGTTTATGTCCCGTTGTGCCGTGTTGGCCTTTTGGTTTGTTTATTTGTTTGTTTATTTGTGTTTAATTATATTAAAATCAATTCACCTGCTTTTGGACCCAGACCTCCCTTTGTATAACGTGACATTAACTTTTGTAGCTTTAACAAGAAACAAAGCATGTTTAAATCTTACAGTGAAGATGCTGTTTTATTTTACATTCAAATAATTACATTTAATTTCTGGAGTAGGCTGTTAGACTACTTAAGGCTTAATACTTATAATAGTATTCATTTTTTTGTTGTATTTGCTATCTTTAAATTAATCACTAATATAAAGTTTTGGACCCAGTCATAATCATATTAAATAATTGTGATTACAATATTGACCAAAATAATCGTGATTATGATTTTTGCCATAATCTAGCAGCCCTAATATACCATATTTTAAATGTACTAAATTACGCCCATCATAACAAATATTTAATTGCATTTTTTTTTTAAATGCATGACATACCATTTCAAAAGAAATTACATTAAAGTATGTTTTAGTTTGTCATAAATGTTTATCAGTACATTCAGCATATTTCAAAGACCAAAGAATTTACATATGAATGAAATGACATATAAAGATGTACTTAAGGGGGTCAAGAGGCATTCTTAAATTCAACTGCATTTATTATAAATGTAAATTATAATACATGTTCATTTAATTGTTAATTATTTGCAATAAAGTACAGTATCTGAAAACATACATTGAGTTCTTTAAAGTATGTTATTTCCATAATAAACACTAAGTATGCTAAAATCTTTTTCACAAAGAACTATGCACTCAAACCATTTCTTTGGATCTTTAACACTGAAAACCTGGAAGAGTATTTATAAATCACAAACCTTTCTTTGTCAGACCGGTAGGCTCAAATAACTACATGCCTCAGTCTGAACTAAAATTCTCACTACAGTTTGAGAAAACAAGTGTATAATTTGATGAAGAGAGCCTTTTCTTTGTATAGAGGGATTGCTGTCTGTATAATCATCCTCGCTCTGCAGAAGAAGCCACAACCTGAAAATATAGTTGTGAGGAGACATTTTTCAAAAGAAATATAGCAGATTGAAAAGAAATGCGTGCCTACAACCGTATTTGATTAGACAGGCTTAGCTTGACTCCTCGCTGTTATGGTTTGTTTCCTCAAAGCTATCTTTTATGTCTTACTGAGCCTTCTGCACTCCTTACTCTCAGATTTGACTAAAGAAAGAGAAACTTTTGCATGTCAGGATCTCAAAACCAGACAGGCAGGGCTTCAAATAACACCTCTGATACTTATGCTTTTAAAAGTGATCCAGTTGGCCTGCAGGAGGTTCAATAAAATAGATAATCTATTTGAAAGTGACTTCATACCGAACGGATCAAGCCCCATCATCTGCGATAAGATGGATGCATCACACTTCAACTAAATTGATTTTGGGTTTTACCCTGCAGCATTTCTTGCTTTTATAAAAGTATTCAGTCTGCTTAGTCAAAAAAAAAAAAAATAAAAAAAAAAAAAATAATATAGATGTTATAGCCCGGTGCTGGTGAGACGAGACGAGAGTCCAACTTGATAGATAGACGTTTTTATTCTTGATTCTCAAAGTAAAAGACAGGAGATTTCCACACACATACTATATTTGATGACCGACAAAGACAAAACTCAAAGACAGACTTATAAAGGCAAACTAATCAAGAAAACACAGGTGATACAGATAATGAGCAAACGAGGACTAATCACAGGACTAAACCAAATAATCACAAACAGACGGGGGAAGACAGCGGGAGAAACCAAATGACAAGCAGTGCAAAACAAAGGCAAACGACAAGAAACATAAGGATACTCATGACACTACACCCCCCTCCCGGTAGGCGCGTCCCGCGCCGTGACGGAAACACCAGGGAGGGAGGGCGGGCGCCCTGGAGACCGCTACGGGACAGGACCCTCCTGGGTTGGGGAGGCCTCCAGGGCGGGACAGGAAGCCATTGCGGATCAGGGGGCCATGGCCGGATCAGGAGTTCGTATGGCCATGGTGGGTCAGGAAGCCATGGCCGGATCAGGAGTTCGTATGGCCATGGTGGGTCAGGAGGCCATGGCCGGGTCAGGAGTCCGTATGGCCATGGTGGGTCAGGAGGCCATGGCCGGATCAGGAGTTCGTATGGCCATGGTGGGTCAGGAAGCCATGGCCGGGTCAGGAGTTCGTATGGCCATGGTGGGTCAGGAGGCCATGGCCGGATCAGGAGTTCATATGGCCATGACTGGGCAGCCCCCGTGGCCTTGGCCTTAGTCCTTGGCCAGGCCACGTGGACTAGGGGTATGTAGCCCCCCCAAAAAATTTTCTTGGGGAGATTCAGCAGTTCATAGGGGGGATACTCTGGACGGCTGGACGGAACCAGCTGAGACACTGGACGGCAGGAAGAGACCAGCTGAGACTCTGGACGGCTGGACGGGACCAGCGAAGGCTCTGGACGGCTGGACGGGGCCAGCGAAGGCTCTGGACGGCTGGACGGGGCCAGCGAAGGCTCTGGACGGCTGGACGGCTGGACGGGGCCAGCGAAGGCTCTGGACGGCGCTCTGGAGGAGCAGGCTCAGGACGGCACTCTTGAGGAGCGGGCTCTGGACGGCGCTCTTGAGGAGCGGGCTCTGGACGGCGCTCTTGAGGAGCGGGCTCTGGACGGCGCTCTTGAGGAGCGGGCTCTGGACGGCTGGACGACCCCAGCGGGGATTCAGGAAGGCTGGGCGTGTCCAGCGAAGACACAGAATGAGTTAGCTCTGGGCGAGCGGTCACTGGCGGGCGCTCTGGCGGCGCAGTCACTGGCGGGCGCTCTGGCGGCGCAGTCACTGGAGGGCTCTCTGGCGGCGCAGTCACTGGAGGGCTGGGCGAAATCAGCAGAAGTTCAGGAGGACTGGACAGGATCAGCGGAGGATCAGGAAGGCTGGGCGGAACCAGCGGGGACTCTGGACGACTGGATGAGACTGGCGGAGATTCAGGACGGCTGGGCGGAACCAACGGAAACTCAGGACGGCTGGGCGGAACCAGCGGGAACTCAGGAGGGTAGGAAATTACTTCTCCAAACCAGTCTATTAAATCCGCTTCCACATTGTCCATAATGTCGACCATCTTGGCCGAGATATCGGGAGTGCTGGCCATCCTGACGGCGGTGTCCGGGGTAGCGGTCACCTCAACCGGAAGATCAGGATCTGTGGCCAGCGGTGTTAGGCTGAGGAAGCCTATGGAGCTCTGGATGGTTGCCGGATGTTGAGGGCGAGGCAGGCGGTCTGAACGGTTGGACCGGTATGTAGAGGCACTTGGCGTTGGGTGAGCCGGTGCGCGGTACTGTGTTTCTGAGGGGGTTGGACTTCGGATCGGATCGTTATTTTCTATTAGCTCCACCTCGAAAAAGGAGCCATTTAAACAGAGAATAATATTCACTAACTCGACAAACGAAAGATCATGGACAGAGAGATCACAACGAATTGTATCCTCATCCAACCCCAACAGAAACACAATGCCAATGGAGGCGTCGGGCCAGCTCACCCGATGATAAAGCTCAAGAAAATCCTCCACATACCGTTCCAACTCCCGACCGCTCTGCCTCAAGCTCCACAGGCGTTCCTCAGCGCTGCAGTTTTGGTCGGTCATACTGTTATAGCCCGGTGCTGGTGAGACGAGACGAGAGTCCAACTTGATAGATAGACGTTTTTATTCTTGATTCTCAAAGTAAAAGACAGGAGATTTCCACACACATACTATATTTGATGACCGACAAAGACAAAACTCAAAGACAGACTTATAAAGACGAAATCAATCAAGAAAACACAGGTGATACAGATAATGAGCAAACGAGGACTAATCACAGGACTAAACCAAATAATCACAAACAGACGGGGGAAGACAGCGGGAGAAACCAAATGACAAGCAGTGCAAAACAAAGGCAAACGACAAGAAACATAAGGATACTCATGACAATAGACACATGAATACACACACACACACACACACACATATACAGTATATATATATATATATATATATATATGTGTGTGTGTGTGTGCAATTGGGTTGTTGACAAGCATGGCATGTTCATATTTCATTCAATATTGTCCTTATTTAAAATGCATTAAATTGTTAAACATTTGATTTTCCTACATGGACCTGTTGTTGTACAAGCTGCAGTGTTTTTTATTCTTTGAGCTAACTTCTCCTATGGTGTGACTGTCTCAAGCATGGTGCAGTAAATTACAACTTTTATAAATTAAAAATAAAAGCATAAAAATGTTAATAAATACCTCAGGCATAATTGTACAAGTGTCTATTTTAGTAAATGGCAATATTTTTTTTTATTTATATAATTCTAAAAGTGTAGGAACTTGATACATTTTGTCTCTGAAAACCATGTCCTCTGGTGTGACACCATATCCTGATTTTAAGCCAGCCAATTCCAGAGAAAACTTTAATTAGTTGAAGGACCCTATTCATGGTTGTGTTACTTAGGACCCCTGACATGTGCACATGATATATTTTTGTCTCAAAATTGTTCAAATATTGAACTTCTTTTAAATTACTACAACAGTGTTACATTTTGTCCTTTGGTGCGACACCTCTAAATTATATGTTTTAATTAAAAACTGTATGTTAAACTACATAATCATGGAAAATTATGCAAATGTATCTTGTTAATCACTAACGACAGGTTAGCTTGGACTAGCAAGGTCATTAATTGACAGGAAAGGCTGAAACGTCCTTTGGTGTGACTGAAAATGTACACCGGAGTGACACCTGTACTGTCACACCAGAGGACATGGTCTCATAAAAAGCATTTTAAATAATTAAATAAGATTTGGTTAACTCAACATTTTATTCTTTTTGATCATTTTCAGTGTTCTTAACTACAATAATTACATTAATTAAACTATTTTCTGATTTCTTGCAGAAAACTTGTACTGTATAAAGTGTCATTAAAAAAAGTACTACTTTGTTTTTGAGACAGAAAGAATTGAGGGAAAGAAATTAGTGGAAGAGAGAGGAAACAGAAATATAGACAGAAAATTAACAGAGATCCACCAGAACGGAGAAGATCCTAAGAGAACGATGCAAATTATGTCTTAAAAAGAGTAGCCATATAGTTAAAAAAATAATATTCACATTTTAAAATCAATCATATTTAGCTGTGCCACACATGCAGCGGGGGAGCATGAAGAGTTCCAGTAACATACTGATTGACTAAGAGACTTTTGTTGGTGAAATTTCTTTTCTCCTTTTACATGTTCAAAATTAAATAGAAATATTTTAACAACCACCATTTCTGTCCTTTAGTGTGACGTAATGTCCTATGGTGTGACACACATAAAAGAACCACAGATTTATTTTTACAAATAAAAAACAGTTAAGTATTGCAATAGGGGAGATATAAATATAACTAAACTTAGAATGGTATAATTTTTAAAAGTTTTGATAATTATGGACTTGTAAAATTTCGTCTTGAAATTGTCCAACAAGTCATTGGGAAAAAATTATGTTAACTCTAATTTCATATAAATAACACTATATGAAAATAAGTGTCTAACAATGAAGATAAATCTATCTCAAGCTATTAAGAGGATTATTTTCTTAATTTTTGCTGTCACACCATCGGACAAATTTATGGTACAGGTCCATAAAAATGTTAAAACAAACAATGAATTGAAAAAGTTAGTGATCCTTCGTATTTTCTTAAAGAACAGACACTACATGAATATATGCATTTCTTCTTCAAAATTTATCTTTTGCGGAAGAAAGCATTTTTACTGCCTATTTGTCAACTACCCATAGTATTTATGTAAGTCTCTTAGGCTCCCCATGGCTCAAAAATACAGTTAAACATTTCACTGTGGATTTTAAATCATTATACATATTATATATATTATAAACTAGAAAATAAAACCAACTGACCAAGAAATAGATTTTTGCAATGGTGATGTCTGTTGTTTTGCATATGTTTCAGCAACTCATCGATTCACCAAAGGAATTATGCAAACTGCACAAAATCTGTTCTGAATGGAATTTGCATGGCATAATGCCGGATCTGAGTAATGTGGAGGATGAAGCAGACAACTGTGATCTGGCGGAAATTTACAACATCACTCCACTATTGCTTTTAGGGATGCAGCTTAGTGAAAAAGAAAGGGTTTTATGCAAAAGTTCCACAGCTTTTTAGTGCATTGGCCTCAAGCAGATCGGAGGGTGGAGATGGACAGTAAGTGTGGCTAAACGTGGACAAATGCATGAATGCAGTGGTAACAGGAGAAAGTGCTGACAGTGGAAAATACAATAAAGCCTGAGTGCTCTATTACACTGCTTGTTAAGTCCAGTAATGTTTCTCCCCTGGAGGAAAAGAGGTAAATGAGGAGAGCTTGTCCTTCTATTTTCCTCCTCCTATTCTCTAGTCAGCATCCTGAGCCCGGAAAAGAACGGACAATCAATCAGACCAGAAAGCAGGGAGTGAGAAGCTAAGGGAAAAAAAAATTATAATCCACAGTGGATGTCTAAGCAGAAGATTTTAGATGCAGAAAGCAGCTTTAAAAAAAACATCATTTGTGAACAAGAACAAATGATGAGAAAATAAAGTTTATCAGTAAATGGATATTATTTTACAGTTTCAGAGATGTATATAGCTTCTGTTGACAACATATGTTGTCATTACACACATTACTTTTGTCTTATTTTGCAATAATAATGTTCAAAAACAAGTTAAATTTACTTCTTTATAATATATTAAGTAACACTTATTAAGTAACACATTAAGACATTTAATTTAGTTTATTTTTTTTTATTTTTCTCATTTGGAATTTTTGCACAAATAATTGTATTGTACAAAATATCTTTAAATATATTAATTATTGCATTGTGTTTGATATTAAGACATGTTTTGTCATAATTTGTCTTCAATAAATGTTTTTTTCTAAAATAAAAAATAAATCATACATCTAATTCTGTAAGGTTTATGCTTAATCAATCAATCAAATACCCAATGGGTAGGGAAAAATTAATTTCAGTGAAATTTTTTTGATCAGATGAATTTTAATAAAACAGGTCTTAATATCTAATGCAATTTCACCTGCTTTGACATTTTTAGTTGAAATAGATAAATAAACTTTTAAGTGTAATAATCCAAGATACATTTTCAATCAGTTACAAAATAATGAGGATATAAAATCTCTGTTAATTACTTCTTAAAAAATACACTGAACAGAAACTGGACATTAGCTCTAAAAACTGAGACAATGAAAAGACTGCCTGTGCCTTTGAGTTTTATATTTTAATGAAGCAGCCCAAAAAGCACTTTTTGCCGTTTGAAGAAAATTTCAATGTTATTGTGAAAGGCGGCGACAAATGAGAAGCAGTCATTTGTAAGGCTTACTGCCTAACTCCAGAAACACAAGCAATTATTAGGAGAACAGAGAGCCTTTTCTTTTAATCTGTTAGTCTGCCTATAAAGGATGGAGAGATAGAACAGAATGACTTACGGTTGAACAGATGTAATCAAGTTAGTGTAATTGACTGAGAGATTGCTCTACAGGCACTGGGGATGAAAACATGAGGCAAGAATGTTGGAATATGTGCAAAAAGACGAAAATTGAAGCGGATTTGGCCGTTGTACAAGTCTGTCGCAGCTGCTGCTCTAATCTGTGGATGGTGAGCAGAATTCATACAATAGAGGACAAACCTCAAGTTCTTGTGAAACTCTTCAATAGTCTTCCTCAGTGTACCACATATGTTTCCATTAGGAAACAGTTATTTAAAGTGGCCTATCCAATTATCTGAAGGCTGGTGTGCTGGGGATTCAACCTGATTTCTCAATTGAATCCCTGTGGTTCAAATTATTTACTTAAATTACTTCTCGAGAGTTTAAGTACTTAAAAGGATCATTCACCCATAAATGAACATTCTGTCATCATTTACTCAAACTCAAGTTGTTCCAAACCTGTATGAGCTTATTTCTTCTGCTGAACTGAAGAAGATATTTTAAAGAATGTTGCTAACCAGTTGCTGTTAGCCATTGACTTCCATGGTATGGTCAATAGGGACCACAGTTTGATTATTCTTTATAATATTTTCTTTTGTGTATACTATACAGGCTTGGAATGACATGAAGGTGAATAAATTATTTCAAAATTTTAATTTATGTGGATGTGGAAAACCATAAACTCATCCTCATGTCATTCCAAACCTGCATGACTTTCTTCAGTGAAACAAAAAAAGAACAGTTTTTTTTTTGTTGTTGTTGTTGTTGGCGTTCCTATTCTTCTTCTTCCATTTCTTCCACTTTGTGTCTATGGCAGCTGATTGAACCATTTGTGGGAAAGTTATGAAATTTGGCATACAGATAGAGGACAGTCTTAACATTAACCTTCACTCATGTTTATGCTAATACATTTTAAAGCGTAAGGTCTAGAAAAAAAACTTCTCTCAATTAACACCAAAATTAAGCGGAGGAGCGGATTAATCAGGAGTGACATATCCTGCATCCTTCATATAAATGTGGGAATCACTTTCGAAATTGTTTGCAATCAGGCTTACTTTGCTTATATTTACAGCATCGATGTTAGGCAACTATTTCAATTTGGTTGAAAAAATCGTCTTCATAACATAACGATCACATCCAACATATTTTGTAATTTTCTGTACCTTTCTCTTGTGATAGCGTCCAAACCAATACAGTACAGACTTTCCTCCATCTAATCAGTTTTGATTTTTGAGTCACGCACGAATTTTTATTTAAATTCTGAACTGATTATAGCGTAGAATACATGCAAATAGCGCTTTCATATAGTCACTAAAAAGCTGTCACTCACTTACATTTATTGCAATATCAGTTAAGCTCTCGAAACTACAAATATAGATCGTGTACACGTGTCGTTTAGCATTAAGTAAATTCCCACTGTCTCACACTGTATCTATTTATAAATTTCTTCATTAATAACTTAACATTTTATTAATTCATATCTTAATCATTTGCACACACAAGTATGATCCGGCTCTCCTCCTGACAGCAAACGGAGGTTTACACGTAAATTTTTTCTGCGATTTTCAGTCAATTTCTTACCTTTCCCCGTTACCAAAAGCAGATTTTCATGCAATGATAAAAGCTCCGTGTGGTTTTTTCGGTTTCACCGATTTTGAGCGCCTATTAACATAGGCAACATAGGCATTTTAAGTTTCTGCCATTGATTCCTAAGGAGTAAAATTACTTCCTGCCCTCCATCTGCATTTCGCCCCATAGCAGTGACGTCATGTGAAAACAACCTATTCCAACATAACACCGACTATTACTCAATAGTCCCGATCATTAATAGTTACGCCACCAACATTTGCATCGCCAAATCATCATTAACATCAGTACATCAGTAAAATAAGGCGAGTCACTGAAGGGACACAGTTAGCTTACTGTTAGCGTTAGCCTGTTACATTTTAGTACATAGGATTTCACTTACCACATAAACAGAAAGATGACCGCGCTGATGATGGTGAATGATGGAGAAATGACTGCGTTGATGATGGCAAATTATTTACAGATCCTGAGCATCACTAACTTGTGTGGTAAGCACTCCCGCTGCATTATAACGTTACACACAGCACATGCGATCACATAGTGAGAGGTAAGTGTCGCCAATTCAAAACGGCAGATTAAACAAACTGCATATTAAAAGCGGCTAGAGCTCAGTAATGAAATATATATGTCCTCCATGTGTGAGCTATTGAGATAAGCAGCTCTGAGAAACAGCCAATCAGAGCAGAGCCCCTCATTAATTATTCACGGACCTTCCAAATAAGGCGATAACAGAGCATTTAATTCTAGGGACAAATCCTAGGGTTGTAAATGGACTTGTAAAACTGTGTCTGGAGATATTTTGCCCTTTTCTATGCCATATACATTCTATGTAGATATCAGAGAACAATTTAAAATATTGCATAAATGCATTCTATGGCATCTTTATCACACCTGATTTAGATAACCAGCTTGTCAGAAGCTCCGTGAATGAACTGTGTTCCGATTGACATGGTGCCTGCACAGTGTTAATTTCTCCCTACTCCCTGACCAGGGAAAATCCGTTGAAGTTTACTTCACTTTGGAACATTCATTCACATATTTGCGCTACGCCACCACATATGACGTCTTCACACACAGCTTTAAATGGAACATTTATGCCCGCTTCAAAGTAATAATATATGTTCCATTTGAAGGTCATTAAAGTGTACAAGATGTGAATTTAAATTGTATTTATTTACAGATGCATTTATGTCATACTTCACAATTCTCTAGTAAATTTCATCTGTGTGTGAAGACGCTGTATGCGGTGGCGTAGCGCAAATATGTGAATGAATGTTCCGAAGTGTAAAACCGCTGGATTAACTGGTGACAAGGCAGAAATGCCATAATGCTCAAGTAATAGCATTTAGTACTAGCATTATTATTTTTACCTGTTTAAAGACACAGTTCACTTTTTGTTATTAAAGTTATTGTTGTGAGACGATCCTGTAATTAATGTTTTAAAAAAATCCCGTAATAAAATTAATTGAAGAACATGATAGTATGTAGATTTGTGTTAGTAAGCCCACTTTGTTAGTTATATTTTATTTCTAACGTTTTCAAGGCTCAGATCACTTAATTTTGTTAAAGTTATTTTATTGTGAAAAAGTTATTTTATTGTATGGGAGAAATGCCCATACAAGGAGTTCCAAAGAGCCATGATCGAAAAAACTTTTCGAAACTTGTAAGATCCCGGAAGTGTGTATTCGGCACAGAAATACTCTGTTATACTGTACGTCCAAATCGTTTTTTGAAACTTTGGCCATGTTTAGCATGAGAATCCAACTCTTTAACAGTGTAAATGCATGAAACAGCATTGGACCGTGGCTTGTGGCTTCTTCTACAGAGTGAGGATGACTATACAGCAATCCCTTTATTCAGTCTAAACGTTTATAATACACTGCACCCTGCGATTGTCAAGTGCAAATATATTTAAAACAACAAAAGAAGGCAAGAATACACCTTTTTCCTGCTATTTATACTGCTTTGGTAAAGATGGCTCTAGACTGGGAGTCAACAGTCGACTACTTACAGCTCACCTATTTATACATAACTTGGCTGAAGTGAACAAACAACTTTTCAAAGGAAATAAAATGCCCAAAGCTTTCTTGGACACAGTATACACTGCATCTACACTGCCAACCTCCACATTGAAAATGTGTAAAAACATCTCAGCCGGGCAATAGACTGATTCCTCTATAGCACGGAAAGGAAGTTAATAGAAATGCGAGAGAAGGTCAACCCCGCCACCTCTTATAGATCAGATAGAGTCCACAGTACAGCAACAGAGGAATAAAAGGAATGAATCAGCTTGTAACTCCAGCACTGTTGGTCCTGCTGTGAGTTTTCGATTTTAGAGAGGCTCTCTCTACCTGCAAACACTTTAGCAAGTTGTCACTTAGCAACCTAAAACTCGCTAACTGAAAATATCTTTCTTACTTCACAAGGCGGAGGGGAACGTGCTTGGTTACCAGGGACAGATTTAATATCTGATGTGCCCATTTAGTCTGCTCATCATATCAGTGGCAAGTGCTCATTGGTCAATAAATGTGGAGCCGACATGAGCGTATGTGCAAACGTGAGCTATCTGCTGACATTTGACCTACTTCAACTACATCAATGCGTCTCTTGAGACTCTTCCTGTGTTTTCTGAAACTCACAGCACTACTTGGCCTTGTTGTGCTGGCATCCTTAACTGCCTCGAATCCTCTTGCATTTGCAGTTGCTGTATAATAAATCATTTCTACTGTCTTGGAGAAGTATCAGTAGGAGGTGCACAGTGCATGGCTGCACACTGCTATCAAGCACAAGTTTGCTTTCTGACAAACTCTTTTAAAGGGACAGCTCACCCAGATTTACTCGCCCTCAACTAAACCTTATGCTGTAAAACACAAAAGGAGAATATGAAGAATCTTTACAAAGCTATATGTCCATACAATGACATCTTTCAAACTCAAAAACAAACAAACAAAAAAAACATAAAGATAAATATATTTCAAGCCTTCTCAAGCAAATAATAGCTTTGGGACAACTGTAATTTAAGTTACTATCTGCATTAATGATGTGAGCATCCACAATAAAAAAAAGGGAATTGCAATTACCTAGAAATGTACTCTTTGAATTCAGGTTGGTTTCAAATAAAAAACTTTTTTTTTTTTAATAAATGAGTCTAAAATTTAAATAAGTCCAATAAAAGTACAATAATATTCATTTAGAAGATGCTTTAAAATAAAGTTACTTAAAAATAATTAGTCGTAAACAGGCTAGAGCAGAGATGAAATCCATAAAAAAAGAAAAAAACATTTTAATATTCCCTACTTTTCAAAAATTTAGAGATGGGAATAGATTTTTCCACATTTTTTAAGAAAGACACTTTAAAAATATATTTATTACAATTTAAAATAACCTTTTTCTATTTAAGTATATTGTAAAATATAATGTATTCATGTGATTAAAGCTGAATTTTCAGCATCATTATCCCAGTCTTCAGTGTCATATGATCCTTCAGAAATCATTCTAATATGATTTGATGCTCAAGAAACATTTCTTATTATTATCAATGCTGAATACAGTTGTGCTGCTTCATATTTTTGTGGCTTCATCATTTTTTAAAAACATATTACATATTAGTTTTTCCAAATAATTAAATAAAATATATATAAATATCATAATACATTAATTCATAATTCGTTTTTTGGCTGGATTTTAAAAGTCACACATCAAATACTGATATATTGCCCACATCTAATATTTTAGACTACCTTGAAACACAGTCATGAGGGTCTGCAGGGGACCTCGCTATCATTTCTTGATTTATTTTTTATATTTCTGCATGTGAGTTAAACCACATAATTTGTTCCACCTCAAAAAATACACATTTTTAATAACCTAAAATTAAAAACATGATCAACATAGAAGAGGTCAAGTCATAGTCTCATTCATTTAGTATCAAAAATGGTGCACATACACATTGTGCCAGGACTGATGTCCTTGAAGTCGTTCCCCATTCATTCTCCCTTTATGTTCCATAGACTAAATAACAGCTTTTAGGGGAGCTATTCCTTTTAACAAGTTCTCCCCTCAGAGTTAAACTTTGTGGATCCATTTTGAGTGCTGCAACATACTTTTAGAGACTTTCTTCACTACTGTGGCCAAATTCAAAGGGTTTCATTGGGCGTTGCGATTCACTTTAATCGAAAGTGCTTTGTCTGCAGTTCTGCAGGGAGCGAGGAGGCCGTGCCCGACGGTCAGTGAAGTGTACTAGCTGTAGGAAACTGCAGAAGGGGGGTACAGGGTCAGCTCGGTCAGACGAAACAGTCCATTTGCTTGAGTGAATCCTAACACAGAAAGTGAAGCACTCATTCAGGTAGAAAACGACAGAAGAGAGTGGGCGTCTTTTTTTAACGACTTATGCTACCCACGCTTCCCTGCTCACTGATTGAATAATTCAGCGGGGAAAGCCCTGGGGGTACGAGGTGATGAAAAAATGGAGCACTGTTGCTTTAAGAAATATTTGTGGCAAAAGCATTAAATTAAATTGATCCAAACGCTTTCCCTCTATCATTAAATTGAGGACAGGAACACACAGCAGAGGGGGAAATATCTGCTTGAGTGGCAAAACAGGGTTACGCAATTTCACACAAATACACACAGCCATGTGTGTGTGAGGACCAACACTTGATACTCTGGCTGCTCACAAATAATTCAGCGTGAAATGGCAATAAAATGTGTGAAAATTAGTGAAGTTTGCTTCTAGGGTCAGAGACGATCCCTGCATGAACCCAGCTACCTTTTCCCCCTTATAATATCTGTCTGCATTTTTTTTTAAGGAATAAAATCGAATAGATGACTCAGAAAACATTTGCTGAAGAAGCGTTTGAGAGTACCTATAGACATAATTTCTTAGGCCTGCTGAGTTAATGTTAAAAGCCACCATTCAACCTGTCTCTCTCTCTGCAGCGGATGCCAGCAAATTTTGCCTTCCACTAAATGGGTTACATAAATTTTTTTCCCTCCCATAGCTGATAACTCGGAGCTCAGACATGCCTCTCAAAGCTAAAAAGTGAGCTGCTCTGAAAAACAAGATCAAATACAGTCTGAAACACTGAAATGAATAATTGAGGAGCTGTGATGAAAATTTAGCAAATTCCTCATTGTGAGAAGTCTCAATACGGTTTCATTTGGATGCTAATGTGATTATATACTTAAAAGTTTCCTGTGCATAAATCAGCAACGTCAATCAAACCATTGGCAAGCAAGAAATATAACCATGATTAAATTTAAATGCACTTCTTGACGGCAGTGTAATGTAGTTTTTTTGACTTGTCTCAGATTTGAATCCATATTAGGCCTGAGTTTACTAATAAAAAGGCATGGCAGCACACATACAGGCAGAATCCTGACAGCCTACAGTATCTTGTTATATATCTGATCTCAATCATGGCTCTCGCTCCTCCTTAAAGATGCTGGCAGCGGCTCTAACAGAGCATGAAATGTGACATGACAGTATGTCATTCCCTGAGACAGTCTGAGTATCGTTCACACATAGAGAGTAATGGAGGAAGGAGACGTTCAAACAGACATCATACATTCCTTGTATGTCCATCAGAAAATATCGCAAATGAGATATCTTTAGTATGGCAACAGTTTATCTGGTCTCCTGCTTTCCAGACATTTCTCCTGAGAAAAAGATCTCACGTCTGTCTCCTCTAGACTTTATAATTATGTCTCAAACTGTGACATCAAAATCTGCAATATAATATTGAAAAGTTTCTTGAGCTATGAACAACCTAACATCTGAGCATGAAAATGTAGATGAGAAGTCACCCTTATAAAACAAAAATCACAATGAGATCTCTTTAAAGGATTAGTTTGCTTCCAGAACTACAATTTCCTGATTTACTCACCCCCATGTCATTCAAGATGAATGTCTTTCTTTCCTCAGTCGCAAAGAAATTACGTTTTTTGAGGAAAACATTCCAGGATTTTTGTCCATACAGTGGACTTAAATGGGGATCAAGAGGTTAAAGGTCCAAACTGCAGTTTCAATGCAGCTTTAAACGGCTTTACACAATCCCAGCTGAGGAACAAGGGTCTTATCTAGCAAAACGGTCGGCCATTTTCTAAAAAAAAACAAGTATATAGTCTTTTTTTTATAACAAATGATCGTCTTGCACTAGCTCAACCTCAAACGTTATGTAATCATTGGAAAGGTCAAGCGTGACATAGTCAGAAGTAACGACCCAATTTGTTCCAAAGTGAACGTGCAAAGAAAGTTAAACGTCCTTTACAAAAAAAAAAAAAAAAAGGTAAAACGATGTTGGAGGAGAAAATGAGATGTTTTTCACCCTATAAACTTTTAAAAATAAAGGTGCTTCAAAAGGTTCTTCACAGCGATGCCATGCCTTTCTCTGTCTTACCTTTTTTATAATCTGAAGAACCTTCTTTTGCCACAAAGAACCTTTTGTAAAGCAGAAAGGTTCTTCAGATGTTAAAAGTTCTTTATGGAACCATTTAGACAAAAAAGGTTCTTCTATGGCATCGTGAAGCACCTTTATTTTTAAGAGTGTATCCTACCTATTTGAACCGAAGTACACAGAAGAAGAACTAACCACGCGTGACCTTTCTAACATGATTATGTAATGCGTGAAGTCGCACATGCACACTGCAGGGCTAGTGCAATACATTTGTGGTTTAAAAAGTATATAATTTTTTTTTATTATTTTAGAAAATGACAGATCATTTCGCTAGATAAGACCCTTATTCCTCGGCTGGGATCGTGTAGAGCCCTTTGAAGCTGCATTCAAACTGCAATTTGGAACTTCAACCTGTTGATCTCAATTGAAATCCACTATATGGGAAAAAAAATCCTGTAATATTTTCCTCAAAAACCTTCATTTCTTTTTGACTGAAGAAAGAAAGACATGAACATCTTGGATGACATGGGGGTGAGTAAATTATCAGGATTTTTTTATTCTGGAAGTGAACTAATCCTTAAATATCTCAGTTGTTTCTTCTAGTGGTCGACCAAGAGTACATATGATATCACAACATTTAAAACAACTGTATGTAGATTGTTGTTTTTTTTACCTTGAAATGTCAGTTTCAAAGTCATTCTGATCTGATGGTTCTCAAGTCTATTTCGGACATATGCAAGTTTGATGAACGGTATAAATTGTATGAAAAGGGCAGATTGCTTTATGGCAGCAACAAATGCACATGTGCAGCCAAAGCCAATAGAATGCAAGCCTGCAACCATTAGCCATCCATTAATGGATGTCAGTGGAGGAAAGGCTTCACTACGGTGAATAAACAACTTTTCATTTAATGAATCAAAAGCCTACCTGCTAATCTTCAACATGTTTTACACTAAACAATACTTCTGGATTAAACTATTTTTAAAGTTTACAGTTTAAAAAAAAAAACTGTTTTACAAGGGAAGTCACTGGCATTTTGCGACAGGTGGGATTCAGCTCAAGGCACTTCTCATTCATTCCTACTGTATCCGTAAACGTGAGTGAGTGTTGCACAACTCTGGTTAAAATTCAATGACTTCAAGGCTGTAATGTGATTGGTTATTAAGGGACACGTGATCCAAGTTAGCCGTTACGCTATCTCCAGTAGTAAGTAATACAGACCCTCTCATCTCCCTATAGTAAGACAATCTCTGGTGCAGCTATCCACTATAATTACAACAGCGAATTCTACTCACTTAATAGTCCAAAGTCGCAAAAAAAAAAAAAAAAAAAAACAGAACTACATTCAGTTGCATTCATTTAAGGATGCAGTAAAATGTATCTTTATTTCACAAAATATTTATTAAATTAGGTATAAATAATTTGAAAATGAACTCATTCAATTCAATTCAGCCTTACTGTCATCGAGCAGTGCCTGAACACAAAGCCAAAAAGAAGCAGGTAACATCTAACGAGAGTGCAAAAGGAAGTAGCAGTCATTTACAAAGAAGTCCAAGAAATGTCAGGGTATAAATATATGGATAGTCATACTAGTATTTTTACTAGTATTTTTTACAAGTAAACACTGTAACCGACAATGCACTCGGTAATCTCTTTTCACACAGGAAGTAGGAACAGATAATGTTAATTTCAGTATGCAGAGTAAACACATTTTTTATGCAGGCTACAAATGCACACTTCTGAAGATCTAACAGCTAGATTTTCTCATATATGCCAGGTTTGTGGAATTAAAATTTCATCAGATATTTAAAAACTAAAAAGTATTTACTGAATGCCATTGGTAGAAAGTAGGGATGCACCGATCCTTATCGGCCGATCACTTGCGCTTTTTGTCAGTAAAGCCGGTTCTGTAATCAGCGGTAAATGCCATCAGGTGCGTGATTTCATGTTGAGCCGTATATACTACACACAGCCGTTGTTCACTGACGAGCTGCGCACATTCACACTGATAATGAACATTGATTTGCGCAGCTCGTCGGTAAACAACGGCTGTGTGTAGTATATACGGCTCAACGTGAAATCACGCACCTGATGGCATTTACCGCTGATTACAGAACCGGCTTTACTGACAAAACGCGCAAGCATTATCGGCCGATTCGTATCGGTGCATCCCTAGTAGAAAGTATTACAGCCTATGTAATACAAACAGAAAAAGGAAATGTTTTTCATATACAGTTTACTGTATAATAAAATACTTGACAGAACTGTTAAACAAAGGCATTAAACTAATGAAGACAGATGCTCTATTGCTCCCCTTGTGCTATGAAAGAGCAACCAGCAAGACATTTTTCCTGTGTGATCACATGAGTGTGTTTAATCACGGTCTGTAATTTCACCTCCATTTCACTCAAAGCTCGCTCTGGATCCCCTGTTTCTTGTTTTCTAGTGCCCATATCATGTGGTGAAACATATCTAAGTGTTTATGCACAGTCTGACTCATAAGTGACATTTTTAGTTTGTTTGTTTTCCTGGCAATAACCACTGCAAATGGACGTGAAAATTCAGTGGTCAGGGGACAAATGAAGTCCAAAGGGTCACCTTTCTTTCCAGCAGTCACTCGAGGACTGATCGCTCCCTGATTGTGTGCTGCTCTGACTCACATAATGACATCTCGAGAGTTCTCTTTGATTGCAAATTGGGGACATTGTGACCCTCATCAGCACCATATGCCACTTAGGATCAACAAGTCATCCGTGAGCGATTACAAACATCACCGTAAAAATGCAGAACGGGTCGGCCGCAGCCACTCCAGTTGGTCATTCACACCTCAGGAGACTGAACAGAGGACACAAAAGAGCTATCTAAAGTGAAGTATCAACTTTGCCATAAATGTTCCTCTTGAAATTACTTCCTCTTTACATCTATTTTATAGATATACAGTGGAGATCAAAATTACAACCTATATAAAAGAACAACCTATATTTTCCTGAATTTCAAGTCACTGCTTAGTCCTATTTGCAGTTATCCTAACAGGAATCCTAAAAGGACAATTTTTAAGAATATTTCATTAATTAATTTTATTCTGAAGCATAGTATAAAACTTGAACCTTAAATGAAATATTTGATCAAAATTAGAGATACCTCCAAGTTATTGGTGTTAATCTGGCACCTGGTACTAATTTCCTTAATTATATCACAAACCCTATTTAACTGGCAGCATTCCTCCAATTATCACTGAGATTGCAAGATGGCAGGCCGCACTAAGGTGACTGAAACCCTACTACAACATTCAAGACTGATTGTATACAGTAAAAAACAGTATACCGTCGTTCAGCCTTTTCGAAATTCTTTTTGCCCCCAAACGAAGAATGAAAACTTCGTTTGAAGTATATCGGGGCCTTAAGGATCTGTCTTGCAAGTTTAAGAGAAGTCTGTCTGAAAGCACACTCTGCAGTGACTGAGACAATCAAAGGCTAAGTTCACCTTTACTGAGGATCATGTTGTGTGAAGAGAGGAGAAGTGGTCTAAAGTTTCCTTTAGTGAAGAGAGCAAGTTTAATTTATTTGGGTCTGATGGGAAACATTTTGTTTGGTGTCAAACTGAGGAAAGACTGAGACCCAAGTGTGTGAAGAAGTCAGTAAAAGTAGGAGTGTCATGGTTTGGGGGAGGTTTTCTACAGCAGAAGTTGGGCCTCTTATACAGATACATGGCAGTATGTATCTGCCAATAAATATCTGCCTTCAATTTTTATGCAAGACAATGTCACAGTCACAATGCAAAACAGGTAAAGCAGTTTCTTGTAGCTACGAACACTGAAATAATGAAATGGCCGGCCTAGTGTCCTGATCTAAACCAGATTGAAAATCTCCAGAAAATCCTTGGCAACAAAGTTATGGCAGGGCTAAAGGCGCCCTTATGTGTATCAAAGTATGTGTATCAATACTGTCACCAATGCCACCTCATACATTTATAAGATTTTTAAACAAAATAAACAAATTGTGTGATTTATTTTCACATAAAATCTGTTGCTCCATTAATGATCAATACAAACGTATATATTTTTCTGCAATCATACACTTTGGGTGCAGTGAAAAGCACATTTTGTTCTTAGGGTGAGCCTTTTGCCCCGTTGTCTACTTAGAGCTTACACTGTAAAAAACAAAACAAAAAAAAACTGCTGCCTTAACATTTCAAGTTGACTAAACTTATTTGAGTAAATTGTACTAAAAGACAACTTAGATATTTGAGTTGACTTAACATAAAATTTGGTTTGTTAAACTTAAAAGCTGGATAAGTTACCTGGATGCCTTATTAATTTTAAGTTGAATCAACTCAAATATCTAAGTTGTCACTTAGTACAACATTTTGTAACTTAACATTTTAAGTTGACTAAACTTTTTTGAGTTGACTGAACTTTAAATTTTAAGGCAACCAGGTAACAAATGATATTAGTTTTTTTACAGTGTATATTCCTTCAAATTGTCCTACAAAAAACATATTTTTGTACATGTGGCAAAAACTATTTAGTTACATTTTTATTTTATAGATATATTTTACAAATACTCACAAAATCACACTGAATAAGCAGGAAACATCAGCAAAGAATTAATTTCTATAAATGTCTATACATTTATAAATGAATGTAAGCTGATTAACTTAAATAATCATCTTATGTTAATTTATAGAAATATTTAAAAAAATACTCATGTTAGATAAGCAGGAAACATCAGCAAAAGTCTAAATTTGCTTACTAATGTCTGGAAAAAAACGACTGAGATCTAATTAGTCTTTTTTTTATCCTAAGGGTCTGCATTGTAATCGTGATGAATTTATTAAAAAAGTATCCTAAGAAAAGTTTTGATCAATTGCCTGTTTGGTTCAAGAATTATGCTTGTGAATTCACTGTCATTGCTTAAAATAAATAGGCATATGCTTTGCACAGCTGAATTGCTGGTACATCATTTTTAAATGTAAAATTAAAAATGTAACTAAATAGTTTTTGCAACTTTAAATAAGTAAAAATGTCTGTTTTATATGTTCATATGTTTTAGTATCTCTCCAAATCTACAAGAATATGTTTTTGTAGGAAAATTTGAAGGAACATACACTGTAAAAAAATATTTGTTGAGTCAACTTAACATAATTTGTTACCTGGCTGCCTTAAAAGTTTAGTCAGCTCAAATAAGTTTACTCAACTTGAAATGTTAAGTTGTACTAAAAGACAACTTAGATATTTGAGTTGACTTAACATTAAATTTGATTTGTTAAACTCAAAAGTTGGGTAAGTTACCTGGCTGCCTTAATAAATAAAATTCAACTCAAATATCTAAGTTGTCACTTAGTACAACTTAACATTTTATGTTGACTCAACAAATAGTTTTTTTACAGTGTATATTCCTTCAAATTGTCATACAAAAACATATTTTTGTATATGTGGATAGATAAAAAATATGAACATATAAAACAGACATTACTACTTATTTAAAGTTGCAAAAACTATTTAGTTACATTTTTAGTTGTACATTTTTATTTTATAGATATATTTTACAAATACTCACAAAATCACACTGAATAAGCAGGAAACATCAGCAAAGAAATTATTTTTATAAATGTCTATACATTTATAAATTAATGTAAGCTGATTAACTTAAACAATCAGCTTATATTAATTTATAGAAATATTTTTTTTAAAAATACTCATGTTAGATAAGCAGGAAACGTCAGCAAAAGTCTAAATTTGCTTACTAATGTCTGGGAAAAAACGACTGAGATCTAATTAGTCTTTTTTTCTTTTTTTTTATCCTAAGGGTCTGCAGTGCAATCATGACGAATTTATTAAAAATGTAGCCTAAGAAAAGTTTTGATCAATTGCCTGTTTGAAAAAAAAAAAAAGCATTTGTTTAACGTTCAAGAACTATGCTTGTGAATTCACTGTCATTGCTTAAAATAAATGGGTAAATGGTTTGCACAGCTGAATTGCTGCTACATCATTTTATGTCAGAAATGGCCACAAAAGAAACAGGATGTTTTCTCTCTTTACTGGGTATTGATTTCAAGTCTATAGCCTGAGCAAAACCTTCAAGAAACGCTGAAGTTTTTTGAGGATTTTGTGTGTTAGATTAATATTTCTGTAGCGTGGTGTCATTTTGATTGACGTCTCTGACATCTCCTGTTATTTGTGGTGGGCTCTGAAAATGACAACTAAGAATAGAGAAACACACTGCTGTCATCTTTAATGAGCATCACTTGGGTTGTATGCCTGATGGATTTCAGGTAAGACACATGCAGTTTCACAATAGACGCTTTCAGAAGATGCAGTCAGAGCACAGTCTCATCTGAGGACAGACCGAAAACTGACGCTACCCCAATCGATTCCAAAATGAACAACGTGAAAACATTATTAGCTCGCCATATGATTACGCGGACGATTTTCTTCGTGTTTTATGATTGGCTTTCTTGTTGCGGAGCGAATGTAATCAATTTTTTGTTTTACTCTGAGCATAATCCATTTATGTAAGAGACAGACCTAACAACACAGAGTGTACTCTTGTCCTATGTCTTCATAATACAAAGCCTCAGGGCCGAATGTGGTGTTCCCATGACAACCGTCTATGACATGGGGCCATTTTGTGTAAACAACAATATTATGGAGAGTGGACCAACTTCAAAGAAAGTCACAGTGAAACAGTATCACGCTGAATTGGAGAATAAGCATGATTAAGTGAAGTTGGCTGCTATCTTCATAAAACACA
>NC_133371.1:1387581-1403233 GCF_049309525.1 Garra rufa | reverse complement strand
TACCTGTGACCTTTTTTCAGGATACTTTGATGAATAACAAGTTAAAAAGAACAACATTTATTCAAAATACAAATCTTTTCGAACAATGCAAATCTATGCTATCACTTTTTATTAATTTAACTCATCCTTGCTGAATAAAAGTATTAATTTCTTTCGAAAAAGAAACAGTAAAAATGTAGTGACCCTAAACGTTTGAACAGTAGTGTATATTGTTAGAAAACCTTTATATTTTAAATAAACGCTGTTCTTTTTAACCTTTTATTGATCAAAGAATCCAGAATAAAGTATCACAGGTTCCAATATTAAAAAGCACAACCGCTTTGAACATATTAATGATTTCTGAAGGATCATTGATAATGAAGACTGGACAACATTCATTTAAAATATTTGTGTTCAACAGAAGAAAGAAACGTATACCGGTTTGGAACAACATAAAGGTCAAATATGCCTAAATGCTGACAGAATGTTTATTTTTGACTGTCCCTTTAAATAATTTTATTTGGCATACAACATGTCATTTTTCCATCCACAAATTCACAAATGTGTCTTTTACCATGTGCATCATATTATTCTCATGTAAGCATTAATTGTGGTTTCATTCCATTTCTGTAGGGCTATATGTTTCCCTATCGCTCTGATATGAAGTTGGTAAATATAGCTCAATTCCAAGTCATATAACACGGGCAAACTGTTAAGGGTGCGACTTTAAGGGACATAAAGTCCACCCGTATAAAAAGAGATAAAATTACATGTGATATTGCTTTTCTGTGAAATTAGATGGGTCGAATTGAAGATCATAATCAGTCACAGAAAGCAGCAGATGATATTTATGCTGCGGCTGACATTCTAGAAAATTCCTTTGAAGCATAGCATCTATATACCACATAATAAGCTATATATGGCTTTTCTCCACACAATATTCCTTATTTGCCACACTACATATTACATTATAACATTTCCCAGTTGGTAAATTGGGCTGTGAATTATGAGCGAACAATGGATTGTTTACTCTGACCTACTGTATGACCAATATCAAGAGTAAACACAATTAAACCAAATAGCCTTCGAGAAAAGTGCACCGCATTTGTGAGTCTCATTAAAGATAATGACATTCTGAGCCCAAATACGCCTCTGGCTGTCACTCTCTGAACAGATGTCAGACCAAAGCACCTATGAACTGTTTCCATGGCACAGTGTCATGCCCTTTGACTTGCTTCCACAGTTACAATCCAAGAGGTCAAAGTTTAGCAGGTTAGTTACAGTTAGCTCCCATTGGTAGATATGGGAACTAAACAATTATGATGGCAAAAAGGCATCTTTCTCTGTCAAGAGCCATTTAAAAGGTAGATTTAGGTGTTTTATCAAGGACAACTTATTTGAAGGTTTTTGAAAGCATAAAATGTATTTGTACAACTTTTCATAGTCATTAAAAAATATATACAGGTGCATCTCGATAAATTAGAATGTCGTGGAAAAGTTCATTTATTTCACTAATTCAACTTAAATTGTGAAACGTGTGTATTAGATAAATTCAATGCACACAAACTTAAGTAGTTTAAGTCTTTGGTTCTTTTAATTGTGATGATTTGGCTCACATTTACCAAAAACCCACCAGTTCTCAACACATTAGAATGCTTCAGACCAATTAAAAAACACCATTAGTGAATTGTTGGCCAAATTCCTTGACACGTCTGTGTTTGGTGGCTCTTGATGCCTTGACCCCAGCCTCAGTCCATTCCTTGTGAAGGTCACCCAAATTCCTGAATCTGTTTTGCTTGACAAGCCTCTCAAGGCTGCGTATTTCTCGGTTGCTTGTGCATCTTTTTCTTCCACACTTTTTCCTTTCACTCATCTTTCTGTTAACATGCTTGCATACAGCACTCTATGAACAGCCAGCTAATTTGGCAATGAATGTTTGTGGCTTACCCTCCTTGTGAAGGGTATCAATGATTGTCTTCTGGACAACTGTCAGACCAGCAGTCTTCCCCATGATTGTGTAGCCTAGTGAACCAAACTGAGAGACCATTTTGAAGGCTCAGGAAACCTTTGTAGGTGTTCTGAGTTGATTAGCTGATTGGCATATCACCATATTCTAATTTGTTGAGAAGCAAAGACTTAAACTACTTCAGTCTGTGTGCAATGAATTTATGTAATACATGAGTTTCACAATTTGAGTTGAATTACTGAAATAAATAAACTTTCCACAACATTTTAATTTATTGAGATGCACCTGTATATATACAGTCAAGCCGAAATTATTTATACCCCTGGCAAATTCTGACTTAGTTACTTTTATTCAACCAGCAAGTTTTTTTTATTAGAAATGACACAGACATCTCCTAGAAGATAACAAGACGATATACAAGAGGCATCATTGTGAAATAAAAATTTATTTGAACAAAAAGTGGCATGTCGAAAATTATTCATACCCTTTGCAAACTGTCACAGTCTATGGGAAAATCCAAAATTCTATACCATTCCAAATAGTCCAAACTGTTCTAAAGCATCCTAATTACTCTGATTCATTGGGAACAGCTGTTTTAATCAACTCAACAGGTGAAAAACAGAAGGTCTCTGCTGTTGGTTTGTGGACAGTCATGGCTAAGACAAAGGAGAAAAAAAAAACTTAGGGTCAAATAAAAAAACTTGCTGGTTGAATAAAAGTAACTTTAAGTCAGAATTTACCAGGGGTATGAATAATTTCGGGCTTGACTGTTATTGAAGAATGATATGAAAATACTATTTTAGTCTTTCTACTTCAAATTTCCATGTGTAATTTAATCTGTAAATAATTACGAAGTTTTTTTTGTATTATAATTGCAAAAAAAAAAATATTGTTTAATAACTTGTTTAATGTCTTTGAAAATATTTCAATCAGAAATCGCTGGTAAATTTCACAAATAATTACAAATGACAGTAACACAAATAGTAAATAAATTACGTCTGGCGTGATTGTTTTTATTGCATATTTCTACACTGTAAAAAATTATTTGAGTATGTTTTACAAGAAAGTATATTTTCATTTTTTCTACATTAATTGGTTACTTGCCATTTCTGAATACTACACCTTTTTTGTGTCTGTGTTCATTTTTCCCTATAGAAATGAATGTGTAACTATAGTAACCAAACCATGACCTCAGTTGACGCTGTATCTATGGCAGGTTTTCATGGTTCCTCTTTAATAAAAATATATAGCAGACAAGACAGGCAATAAAAATTGCTATTAGTGAAGGGATCTGATCTCTCCAAGCTGAAACACACGCTGTACATCACATTCACAGAACGGCAGCAGACAGACTGGAGAGTTCCCCTCATGTCACAGATCTGACAGCACAAACAAAAACGTTATAAGATCTTGTTTTTTATGCATAAAGATGGACTTGGATGTCTCTCCAGTCCTGACAATGATTTTATTACTCGTTTCAAATCATTATAACAGATTCACTTTCACCACACATCCTGACCTTTTGAATATCCATAGCAACACTGTTTACAACCAACCCCGTGTAGGTGGTCTTCAATTACCGCAACGGTAGTTCCCTGTGGTCGGTCTGTTTTTAACCCTGAGACTTTGAGGGACTCAGAGGAACTGACATGGCATGTGTCAGGGGGTTTTCTCTTCACACTTGTGCAGTCAGGTCTGCACGTCTCTGACCCTTAACTGAGGCCTTACGCTCGGTGACTCCAGCTCCACCGCTAAAAGTGTGAAAGCCATAAATCCATCTGTCAAGACTCACTCAGACACTTAGGGCTCCTGGGAGGGAAACTCTGGATGGTCATTCATATAGACTGATACGATTTCTTAACAAAAATAGATGGTTGCTGCCATATGTTTAACTGCACTGATGTATGACGTTTTCTGTCAAGACACATTGCAGTTGTTACAAGTATAGTTAATAAAAAAAGTAGTTTACAGTGGATACACATCAAAAGTCTAGGATCAATATGATTTTCAAATGCTTTGCGAAAAGTCTCTTGTTCACCAAGACTGCATTTACAGTTCAAAATAACTCTCTTCCATTTGAATATATTTTAAAGTGTAATTTATTCCTGTGATAAAAAGCTAAATTTTCAGCATCATTACTCCAGTCTTCAGTGTCACATGATCTATCAGAATTCATTCTAATATGCTGATTTGCTGCTCAAGAAACATTTCTTTTTATTATTATTGTTAAAAACAGTTGTGCTAGCAATAAATGTGTATGCTGTTCAAAAGAACACATTTATTTTAAATAAAAATATTTTGTAACATTATAAATGCCTTTACTGTCACATCTGATGAACTTAAAACAAAATAACAATGGAGTGTCTTTAAAAGCCCTCTTGTGCAGAACTACTTCCTTCAGCCACAAATTCAAATCTAAAGTTTACAGTTTAACAGCTGAGCCCAAGCCTCCGTTACCAATTTAAAAATGTCAATTTTGAACTAACAACAAAGAAACGTTGAGTTGCTTCATTGAAAGCTTATTGTATTACTGTATTATAAGCTCACTGTATTACATAACATTAGAGTATTATAAAGAGAAATGGACTCTGTGAGTGTGATTGCCTGCATTTGATTTGATTTTGAATATCTGCTGAGGAAAGCGTTATCTTTGTCGTAATGTTAATATCCTTCATCTGTTAAGAGTGATTTTGCTGCTCAGTGCATTTGTTGGCTGCGTCAAGCTGTTGTTGAAACTCAAAATAACTTCTGTTTCAGTGTTGTTTTTGACAACCATCTTAGATTTAGTCTTAGTCTTTTGGACTAAAATGCTTCTTAGTTTTAGTCAAATTTTAGTCGACGAAAAGTCATAAAGGTTTTAGTCTAGTTTTAGTCGACGAAAAGTCAAAAAGGTTTTAGTCTAGTTTTAGTCAAAAAAGGGGAAAAAGTAGTCTTTTAACAAATTAATGTAGGTCAGTAAGTATTTTGCTGTTGGGTAGTGTCGCTTATAAGTTGTGAAAATAGCAGATCTATAGTTCAACACAATGTGAGCTTCCGGATCAACTATTTTCACCAATAATTACAATAATGAAGGAATGTTTTAGAACATAAAAGACAAACAAGGATGGAATGCTAAAACGGCTTGCCATACTAGTATAGCAAAGAGTATTTAATGCTAAAACGGCTTTTGCCATAGCGTCAGATACTTTTTCAATTTTAATTGGCATGCACAATAAGCAGAAATGTCTTGCATTTTAAATGTCTGACGGACCACCCACTAACATTTTCGTCTATTCTCGTCTCATCAACGAAAACTCACACACGTCTCGTCATGTTTTAGTCATCAACGAGCCATTTTTATCTCGTCATCGTCTCGTTATCGTCATGAAAACAACACTGTTCTGTTTATAGAGTTAACTTTTCAGTATAAAAGTCTTTACTGCTGAATCATAAAAACAGTCTCTTGTCGCCATCTAATGGCGGAAAAATGTAACTAAAATCACCATAATGAACACAAACAGTTTCTTAATACTAAACACTTTAAATACTAACGTTACTATTTTTTATAGAAAATATTATTTAATAAGCCATCATAAAAGTTGCAAGGCAATTCAGTCAAAAGTACAAAGCCAGTGCTCTGATATACAGCATTGAATTTACATAAACATGATGAGATTTTGCCAAAACTTTTTGCTCTGGAACAAATAATAGTTTAATGAGACCAAAGACTACTCATTAGATTTACCCAAAACAAATTATATCTCATGTTTAACCACTACAGAGACGTCAGAGCCAGCTGTAAATTCCAGATATCTGGCCGAGGTGAGACTGTATCACAATATCAATAAAATCAATATATGATATAACACAATATCAATATTGATGTGCTTCTCTGTGTTTTGCTGGCATGCGCGTGATTTCATGCACGAGGTAAGCGGAAAAACACGCTGTTGGCTGTTGCTGCCAGATTTCAATTGCAGAAAATAACATTGTGTTTGATGCAAAACTAACTTGACTAAATCAAGCAAAAAACATTGTCACATTATTGTTCTTAGCACTCAGCATACCCGGTTGAAAAAGTCACTGCTCGCCACTGATACCCACAAATGACTATTTAAAGCTATTTTTGTGTTAAATAAGAAAGTATCAAGTATACATTACAAATTGTAGCTTTGGGAAGAAATATTTAGTTCGGTTCAACATAAAATTTATTACACATTTAGGCTACAATGGCTTAGCATAAACTATAGAACAAAAAAGAAGATCATTTAAAAAACATCTCAGAATTTTTTGTTCATACAGTGAAAGTCATTAGTAACCAAAACAGCTTTGTTGCCATCAATCTTCAAAATAGTGTCTTTTATGTTTCACAAACAAAAGGTTTAAAACAACATGAGGGTGAGCAAATGATGACAGAATTTAAAAATTTTTGGGTGAACTATCCCTTTATTGTTTTTAATTTGTATTATTATTTTTATTTATTTTTATGAAACGATGCACTAAATAAGAAACTAAACCTGCCAGCAGGTGGCGGTAAATGTCTTTATGAGACATTATGAGACATTCGATTTGTTCAAACAGCTGATTCAACTGTTCACTTTTGTTCGAAACGTAGATTTATTCAGAAACTAAACGCAGCTGTGTTGCTTAAAGGCTTTAAATGAATTATTTTATCTGCAATATTGAGCCTAAACACATAATATTGTGTTTAAAATATAACACAATATCAACTTCTTATTACTGAACTGTTGTTACAAAATCGCATCTAAACTCGTTATATTTGGGACAAAATCAGCACTAGTGTAATACTGCTCTCCCTGCTCATGTGATATCGTATGATAAAAATATGAGACAAAAACTCCTACAGGGGCTTTTTTGGCACCAGTATCTTAAATTTTATGGCATACCTGCATTTATGGACTTGTTGACCTGCATCATATTTGTCAACAGCATATTTTATCAAGTTCTTGAGAAGAGTATGATAAGAAATTGAAAAAAAAAAATTCATTCCTTGAAAAGCACCAGCCATCGTGCCAGTCTGGCGTGACTACAGTAAACAGTAGCTGAGAGGTTCAGAATGTGCCAAGCCATGAATAAGTAAATAAGTAAATAATATATGAGATAAAGAAATGTCACAAAATCATTTCGTTCCACTGAAACGTGCAGAAATGCTGTGCTCCAACAGCGGGTTATACCAGGTGTTGTGTATATTGTCCTCTAGTGTTCTATTAATGATTCATGATCATTTTAGCAGTTGAAACTGCTTGCTCATGTGTCAGTATATCAAATTATAGTCTTTAAATTCGCAGATACAGTCAACATCAAATCTTAAATACCATGGTATTGGGTTACTGTAGTGGAAAGTGTCCCACTGGACTAAATTATCCTACTATTTATTGCTATTTTACCTGTAATAAAAGCTGCAAAACAAGGTCCAAAAAAAGCTTTTTTGTCTGTATACAGTATTTCTGAAGGGCTAGACAGCATTTAGCAGAAACATTTGTTCAGTGGAGTCCAACACAAAAAAAGAGAGGCCTTTGTTCTAAAGACTCATTATTTTACTCTAAATCTCAGTTGCACATTGTTTTTCTTTTTGATTTTATTAAAGCGAATTACACTATTTGAATAATTCATGCTGTTCACAACTTATGTTGCCTCTTTTTTATTCATGCCAGATCCTGACAGTGTACAGTATACAAGACAAATACATGCAATGTTTCTAAATTGCCCTATAAACTGTTGAAATAAATCTAATATTCAGAGGAAAGATGTATTTGATTATGATTTCTCTGAAGCCAGTTCCTTCATGTCACACAGCTGACAACAAAGCAAAAAATATCAACAACAACAACATTAACAATGACTTTATGTCTGAACACCCATTCAAAGAAAATCCAATCACAGGTTTGCTTCAAATCCCAAGAAAAGTTGTTGAAGAGCTCAAATTTCTTAAACTGACAGAGAAAAAAAGCTTTGGACAAAACAATTGGAAACAATGTCATAGTATAGTATAGCTACTAGTTGTGAACTAATGTAATGGGTGTTTTGGGTTTTGTTTTGTTTTCATGTCTTTTATGTAGTTGTTTCATGCTGTTGTGTCTTGCTTCCCTTGCCCTTGTGTATTCCTGTCATTGGTTCCCTAGTTCCATGTGTCATGTTCTGATTGGTTGTCCTTGGTTGCTATGTCTTGTTCCTTGGTTTTCATTGGTTGTTGGTGTCATGTGACCTGTATTGTTTTGTATAAATAGGCCTTCTGTTTCTTTGTTCATGGTCGCGTATTAATGTTGTAACCTGCTGTTGGTGAGTTGTTTCAAGTTTGTATCAAGTCTGTTTCTATCAAGTCAAGTTTATGTCAAGTCAAGTCAAGTTTGTTCATGCCAAGTTCATCGTCAAGTCAAGTCTGTCAAGTCATTGTTTGGATTATGTTTGTCGTTTGGATTATGGATTTCTTGTCACTGTAAATAAACTGCACATGGGTTCTGCACATCTTGCCGCTTTAGTGGACTTTTGTTACAACTAAATGTAATGTGTTCAGATACTTAATTGTATGTAATTAATTAAACAATTTACAATTGGATGGTTGATGATGTAAAAAGTGTTCAAAAAAGTGTTTTCTAGTGAAAGAGATCATTCTTTAAGAGGTCTTAAAGGTACAGTAGTAAACATTAGCACATATAACTTAAAGAGTCAGAGAGTGGGTGGAAAATATTAATGCAAAACCTTGACTACCTGTATGAGTGGACCTCAGGGAAAAGATAAAGATACAATAATTTTAAAAAATGATGAATTGAGACCTTCAAAATCACGAGAGTTCATAATGCAAACAAGCCATTTCTCATTCAGCATTGCAGAGATGAAGCATCATAGTGCATTTCAGTGAAAAGGTCTTTTAGGACCAGAGGGGAGAACAGACCTCCAAACGCAAACAAACCCGCCCAGAGACAGACTAGCTCCAATCAGCCACACTTTGAGAAGACACAGAGAGAATAAGGCAAAACAGAGAAAGAGAGCAAACTGTTAAGGTAACTGAGATAAAGATGAGCTGGAAGTCTCATAAGGACATGAACACAGTGAAAGAGAAGAGGTGAAGAGAAATCTTGTGCGAGACCAAGAGTTATTCTAGGACAAATCTGAACATTGTGAATGGCTCCTACAGTGTTCATAAATGCCTAGATCATGATGGTGCAAAATCTGTCATTCAGGAAAGAAATTAGTCACAGGATGTTCTGTATGCACAACATGCGAGATTATCCTTCCAAATACAATCAAACGATGCAGTCAACCCCTCGAAATACGCTCGCCGTAACACATGCGCTGTGACGTTGTGTGTTACTGCCCTGCTGTGAGTCACTGATGTTCTGTTCTATCTTAGTGACGACAAATGAATCATTGCCAACTGACCCCAATGCCACTGAGTGTGCAAAGTCACAAATGCACCATCACAGGACACACACAAACACGTCTGTTGTCTAATTACAGGAACAAGGTCTCCGTGAAGAAAAATCATATTAGTCAATAATACTGTATCACAGCCTGTATCTTTCACCACTCCTATTAAATCCTAATGGATAAAATGAATTCCCACCCAATTCAGTATTATGTTTTACTGGCTAATCAAATGAAAGTATAATTTTTTCCAAAAAACAAGCTCATAATTGGCACCAGGCTAAAATTGCATAGTTAACAGAAGAAAAAACAAACCATAAAAACTGTTAAATCGCTTTGGTGTGTAATTCACATTTTATCATCATACATGTTTAAATTTTTTTTTTAAATAACTCACACTCCACAACAAACATAAACAGGAACAGAACAGGCACATTTCAGATGTGACTTATGGTCTGGGAAATACGGATTTAGCACAATTTGTAAATGCTGCTACTAAAGTGAAAATTAAATGCAACTCTATCATCATTTACACACTCTATAACACAGATCCAAATCCATAACGCTTTGAAAATCATCTTTGAAAAAAAAATTAAGATATTTTTAATGAACCTGGGAGATTTCTGTCCATTCTATAAAAACTTTTAGCTTCAAGTAGTTCAAAAAACACTGTGAAAGTAATTCATATTAATCAAGGGGTTTAGTCAATGTTTTCTAAAGATAGATAGATAGACAGTAAGATAGACAGTCAAATAGATAGATAGATAGATAGATGATAGATAGATAGATAGATAGATAGATAGATAGATAGATAGATAGATAGATAGATAGATAGATAGATAGATAGATAGATAGATAGATAGATAGATAGATAGACAGTAAGATAGACAGTCAGATAGATAGATAGATAGATAGATAGATAGATAGATAGATAGATAGATAGATAGATAGATAGACAGACAGACAGACAGACAGACAGACAGTAAGATAGACAGTCAAATAGATAGATAGATAGATAGATAGATAGATAGATAGATAGATAGATAGATAGATAGATAGATAGATAGATAGATAGATAGATAGAATGATCGATAGACAGATAAACAGTAAGATAGACAGTCAAATAGATAGATAGATAGATAAATAGATAGATAGATAGATAGATAGATGATAGATAGATAGATAGATAGATAGATAGATAGATAGATAGATAGATAGATAGATAGATAGATAGATAGATAGATAGATAGACAGTCAGATAGATAGATAGATAGATAGACAGACAGACAGACAGACAGACAGACAGACAGTAAGATAGACAGTCAAATAGATAGATAGATAGATAGATAGATAGATAGATAGATAGATAGATAGATAGATAGATAGATAGATAGATAGATAGATAGATAGATAGATAGAATGATCGATAGACAGATAAACAGTAAGATAGACAGTCAAATAGATAGATAGATAGATAGATAGATAGATGATAGATAGATAGATAGATAGATAGATAGATAGATAGATAGATAGATAGATAGATAGATAGATAGATAGATAGATAGATAGATAGATAGATAGATAGATAGACAGTAAGATAGACAGTCAGATAGATAGATAGATAGATAGATAGATAGATAGATAGATAGATAGATAGATAGACAGACAGACAGACAGACAGACAGACAGTAAGATAGACAGTCAAATAGATAGATAGATAGATAGATAGATAGATAGATAGATAGATAGATAGATAGATAGATAGATAGATAGATAGATAGATAGATAGATAGATAGATAGATAGATAGATAGATAGATAGATAGATAGATAGATAAATAGATAGATAGATAGATAGAATGATCGATAGACAGATAAACAGTAAGATAGACAGTCAAATAGATAGACAGTCAAATAGATAGATAGATAGATAGATAGATAGATAGATAGATAGATAGATAGATGATAGATAGATAGATAGATAGATAGATAGATAGATAGATAGATAGATAGATAGATAGATAGATAGATAGATAGATAGATAGATAGATAGATAGATAGATAGATAGATAGATAGATAGATTATTACATAACATACATTACTTAGCATTACATAACCAGGAAATCACCCCAGAACCAACATATATTTGACTTACTTGCTCTCCGAAATATTTTCTGATGATAATTCTTCTTGTAAGGAGTTGCTAATATCTATTCCACCTCTGCAGATCTACGATTAAACTTCAGCGAAGAACCACCTCTCAGCATCTGTGTCCACCTCTCTGAACTGAACCATGGTTCAAACACAGCCCACCTGTTTCCAGATCTCACTTACTCAACTGCTTCCCACTGCAGGCCTGTGGCACAGTTAACCGTGCTCTCGTGAGACAAGAACCTCAAATTTCTGCTCTATTCTGAGCGCTTTTCAAGAGCAGCTAGTTTAAGACAGCAATGGCCCCTTGATGGGAATCACTGCTGCTATATTCAGTCTGGAGAAGCTTTGGCTCCTCACTAGAGATGGCTGGAAATAGTGTCTGGACCACTGTGCTACTATTAGCCTTCCATGTAAGCTCTGTATCTGCTAATATATCACAAGGGGAGGGGGTGAATGTTGTGAACCCTGTGGCTCATGCCTCACTGGAGACAATTCAATGAGTCAGTCATAAACAAGTGACATTTCATGTTCCATTTCCTCAGGAGATGTCGCACTAGCACGCTATGAGCTCTGAAGGTCCAGGAGTGTTTTATGATTCAATTGTTTATTTTCTGAAAATGAGCAACAAGGGCCTTTGTAAAAAATAAAAGAATTGTGCCTAATTGTATTGAATGTGCATATCTAGTGTACTTCATATCACCGGATGCAAAGCTCACTTTTACATGTTGTTTGAACATTAATGTGTGTTGACAATTTACACAACCACCCTACAATGATAAAAATCCACCCAGTGGTATTTTTTTAATCTTTAAAAGTAATATCCCCTTTTTAACATCAGGTAATTTTCAGCTTTTTGTCAGTGTGACGACACACAGACAGAGGCCGCTCCCACAATAGTTGATTGACATGAGCGCCTTACCTTAGACCCGCCCTCACCGAGCTCAAACAGTCCGACTCCAATCACCATTGTGTCAAAACTTTGCAGGGGAAGACAAGAATGACCGATCCCGATCTATATATGCGTCTATGTTCGTGTGAATCATTCGTGATGCAGCTTCACCCACAGCTGAAGTGAGTTAAAGGGTTTTTTTATGCATCTTTGCAAATGGCCTTTCTTAATAATGTGTTGGTTAGCAAGTTTCACAGCTAAATGCGGCTAAAGTAAACATTGCGTCTCATCATCCTACGGCAGAGAGGGGTGGGGCAAGCAGAGCTCATTAGCATTTAAAGGAACATGCATCAGATGAGCTCGCTTTAAAAAAGGTTGATTTTGACAAGGTAAAAACAGTGTTTTTTACACTACCATTGAGAAATTTTAACCAAAGTATGTTATAGACTTCTCATTAAACCCCTAAAGAATCATATCAACTTGTGGAAAATGGGCATCTGAAGACCCCTTAAAAAAAAGAATACGGTTGCAGATAATATATTAATGAAATAAAATGCACTTAAAGAGAGTATAATTTCATTCCTAACACACTACTAAAAAGTGCACTTTGTAATGTCAAATTAAAAGTGTTACTCTGAAGTACATTTTAATATCATTATGTTTTATTCATTTGGATGTGTTGACTAACATAGCCTACTTAAGGTGAGACAATGCAGGTGAATAGGGTACAAAAAATAAATAATAGTTATCACCTTACTTACCCAGTTAATTTATGACATTGATAATTGCAAACATTTTTTGTATTATAAGTTTTCTAAAATGTTAGGTTTAAATATGCAAATCATGCATTCTTTAATTAAATATGCATTCATTTGCATACATTTCTAGTGCAAAAATCTAAACACCGGATAAAGTCAGTTTCAAAATTCTTAGAACTTAGAACTGACAGAAAACAATGTATTTTTTACAATGTTGTATAAAATCAAGAAAATTATATATGAACAAATCCCTGTGTAAAAACCTTCAGGATATAGACAGGAATAAAAATGTAAAGTTTGGTGTGTGTAAGTGCTACTGAAGTGGAGATTTATGGCTCAGTGTAGGAGAAAAAACTCATTTTGAGAAAACGGCCTTTGAAAATATGGATTGTAATTGAAATCCATTGACACAAATAGATAAAGTGCTATAAAGGAAACACTTAACAGTGTCTTTTGGATGTTTTCTTTCCACTAGTCTGAAAAAACACTTTATGAAAAAACAAAAAGCCCAAAATCTCAAACTTGACAGGTGCATGAAAAAACAGTGTTTTTGCCTGCAGTGTCTCCCCTTAAGCCCATGTAAAGTGCTTGAGTATAACTGTAACTATTGTGTTATTCACTATTACATTGAAAGTACATAAAAAGAAAAAAAAACGACAGGGATTAATTTATTAATCACAGTATTAGTTTAGGTGATTTAGTTCACCTTAAAAATGTAAAGTCTGTTATTTACTCATCCACATGTTGTTACAAATGTTCCAAATGCAATGCGTTCTACCGTGGAACACAAAACAAGAAATTTTACAGAATGTCCAATCTGCTGTTTTCTTTAAATTATTCACTAAAAACATTTCCCACTGCTGTAGCTTTTTTTTAAAGCAGCTTAAACATTTTGCTAAATATCTTTATTTGTGTTCCACAAATAAATAAAGTCATACAGGTTTGAAACAAGACGAGGGTAAAAGCTGACCAAATGTTAATTTTTTGGTGAACTGTTCTTTCAACATTCTTCACAGCGCTGCAGTGATAGGGAGTCACAGAGTGTCATGGGTAATCTGTTTTTCACTTGTTATGTTTGCTCTACAAAGTAAACCGCCCCTGCTATTGGAGCAAAAGTCTCACTGAACAACAACAGAGAACTCTTTATGACAGAGTGAGAATAAGTGAATTAGACACCGGGAGTTTCACAGAACTGTTGTAATTTGATCAGTCTGTCTGAAGCGTGTGTTCCAGACAGCTCAAATATGATAAGACATCGCAGCCATGTGGGAGAACGTCAGATCCTTCAGACTACTCATGCTGGGTTACAGAAGCTACGGCGACTCTTATTCAATAGCATCTGAACTGACAGACGGAAACATTATTTGACAGACAAAGAGAGTAAACATGTACAAAGTTCTCTCTTATCCTGACAAACACCCACATGCTCTAAAAAAGCAATGAAGGCACCAAAATGACATAAAGGAAGCTGCTCATGTTGCCTTCTGGTCCCTTCCCAGTCACCACTTCTCCTTGACTTCTCTATTCTTACTAAATCTTTAAAGAAGTCCTGGTGGAACTATCCAAAAGCATTTCAGTGCATCTCAAAGGCAACTGTCAGCAAATCCAAGACTCCTCAAAAGAACATGATTTGAAATCTGCCGTCTTATGACAAATAACATCCACTCGGTTTGGCTGCAAGAAGTTATGAGCCGATCCCTTAATCCATAAATGCCATGTGATTTTATCACTTTGCAGCCACAGAAAAATTACGATAGTGATTAGTGTATACCAAAGAATACAAACAGTCCCAAAAACATTCACTAGCAACTATCCTGAGCTATAACGTTTATGTGAATTTAATTTATCAATCTGCCAAGAAATAAAAACACTGCAATTGGTAAAAACAATATAATATAACAAAACATTTGTGACATTTATTTATCACTTTTTGTCTATTTTTATCATGTTCTGTTGGATAGCCCAAGGTGAAATCTCATTAAACCAAAATCTTATTCCATATTGTTGTATATTAAAAATAATAATCAGTGTCAGAAGAAAATAACACTTCCCACCAAAAAAAGAAAAAAAAAAAAACTTTTTGACTGGTTTGAAAAGGAAACTGTGTTCAAAGGGGAAAGATAGCCCTATGTTATATCATTTTTTTCCAATTTAGTTTATTTAGATGAGGGGTGCCCAAACCGGCAAAGTATACTTTTAGTATACTTTTTATGCACTTCTCAGAAATGTGCTTTATATACTTCTCAGAAATATACTTAAAATGACATTACACATCTTCTGAACAGAACTTCCAAAACACAAATGAAGAAGAAACCGAAACAACAGATACTTCCACATGTAATCTAACACAATCATCAGACAAACCATATGTTATGGAATAAAATGTCGACCCATGAAGAGGTAATAATGACTGTCAAGCTTTGGGGTGTTGATCAACTCCATCTACATTTTGATTATCATCATAAAAAAAGAATGCATAAAGCTAAAAGTTTTGTTTACAAGCAGATGCCCTGTTTTTTCTTTTTCTTTTGATGTTTTGTA
>NC_133371.1:1307707-1387081 GCF_049309525.1 Garra rufa | reverse complement strand
ATTTGAACAAAAAGTGGCATGTCCAAAATTATTCATACCCTTTTCAATAATCAATAGAAACGCCTTTATTGGCTATTACAGCAATCAAACGCTTCCTATAATTTCTGACCAGCTTTTTGCATGTCTCCACTGGTATTTTTTTACCCATTCATCTTTAGCGATGAGCTCCAACTCTTTCAGATTGGAGGGTCTCCTTGCCATCACCCTGATCTTTAGCTCCCTCCACAGATTCTCAATTGGATTTAAGTCAGGACTCTGGCTGGGCCACTGCAAAACGTTGATGTTTTTGTCTGCTAACCATTTCTTCACCACTTTTGCTGTGTGTTTTGTAGGGGTGTGAACCTACAGTGGTCTTACGGTTTGGTTTGGTTCGATTACGATTATCATGTCATCGATTCGGTTCAATACAATATCTTGATGCATCACAATGCATTGACGATGCACTGCATACTCATTTTTCAATTTTACTTCAAATTTATTTTTCTTTTCTATTTCACAATGACGTTGTAATGCGTTTTTATTTGATTAGATTTTTTTGCCAGGCCACTTGTACAAGTGTAACTGTGCATCCTATCCAGTCTTTTTTCAATCAATATCCCACATACAGTAATGTGCAATTTTGATGAGGAAGAGTAAGAGGTGAAAGAGGAAGAGGAGGAGAAGAAGGACAATGTGGAAAAGACAAAAGAAGGGCAAGGGCAAGAAGAGAAGCAGTCTCATATATTTTAGTTGATGAGTGCCAGGGTTGGATCAGGCATGCAAGAGGATTTGACCCCTGCTGCCTGGCCAGGGCTGTCACGTAGAGAAAGGAGGTCTGGGTCCAAATGCAGGAAGAGGTCTTTTAATTGAAAATGAAAACAAACTAAACAAAACAAAAAGCCAACACGGCAGAACACAACATAAACTCAAATGAACCAAGCAGAGAACAAGGTCTAAGGCCAGGATAAACAGAAACACGATCTAGAATCTGGAACAGGGAAACACACACGAAGACAATGCAGCCAGAATGAGTAGTGGGAAATGAGAGTTCTTATAGACCAGATAATTGTGAGCAGGTGTGAGTGTAATCAGTGCTAATGACAAGACAGGAGTGTCCAATTTGGGGAAGTGCTGTGGAGGGAAGGGAAAACAGCGACCTCAGGTGGCTGAGGGAAACCCCACAGCCCAGATCATGACACTACCCCCTCCCCACGGAACGGCTCCCAGACGTTCCACAAGTCTGGAGGGTGGAGGAACGGGGGAAGGAAAATCAGGGGGAGGGACGGCGGGCCAGGCCCGTGCAGCGCAGTCACCGCCGCGTCAGGAACAGAGAGCGCGGTTGCCTCCGCGTCCAGAACAGAGAGCGCGGTTGCCTCCGCGTCCAGAACAGAGAGCGCAGTCGCCTCCGCGTCAGGCGCAGAGATAGCGGTCACGGCCGCGTCTGGAACAGCGAGAGCGGTCACCGCCGCATCAGGAACAGCGAGAGCGGTCACCGGCGCATCAGGAACAGCGAGAGCGGTCACCGCCGCGTCAGGAACAGAGAGCGCGGTCACCGCCGCGTCCGGAACAGAGAGCGCGGTCACCGCCGCGTCCGGAACAGAGAGCGCGGTCACCGCCGCGTCCGGAACAGCGAGAGCGGTCACCGCCGCGTCCGGAACAGCGAGAGCGGTCACCGGCGCATCAGGAACAGCGAGAGCGGTCACCGCCGCATCAGGAACAGCGAGAGCGGTCACCGCCGCATCAGGAACAGCGAGAGCGGTCACCGCCGCATCAGGAACAGAGAGCGCGGTCACCGCCGCGTCCGGAACAGAGAGCGCGGTCACCGCCGCGTCAGGAACAGAGAGCGCGGTCACCGCCGCATCAGGAACAGCGAGAGCGGTCACCGCCGCGTCAGGAACAGAGAGCGCGGTCACCGCCGCGTCCGGAACAGAGAGCGCGGTCACCGCCGCGTCCGGAACAGAGAGCGCGGTCACCGCCGCGTCCGGAACAGCGAGAGCGGTCACCGCCGCGTCCGGAACAGCGAGAGCGGTCACCGCCGCGTCCGGAACAGAGAGCGCGGTCACCGCCGCGTCCGGAACAGCGAGAGCGGTCACCGCCGCGTCCGGAACAGCGAGAGCGGTCACCGCCGCGTCCGGAACAGCGAGAGCGGTCACCGCCGCGTCCGGAACAGAGAGCGCGGTCACCGCCGCGTCCGGAACAGCGAGAGCGGTCACCGCCGCGTCCGGAACAGCGAGAGCGGTCACCGCCGCGTCCGGAACAGCGAGAGCGGTCACCGCCGCGTCCGGAACAGCGAGAGCGGTCACCGCCGCGTCCGGAACAGCGAGAGCGGTCACCGCCGCGTCCGGAACAGAGAGCGCGGTCACCGCCGCGTCCGGAACAGAGAGAGCGGTCACCGCCGCGTCCGGAACAGAGAGAGCGGTCACCGCCGCGTCCGGAACAGAGAGCACGGTCACCGCCGCGTCAGGGACAGAGAGAGCGGTCACCGCCGCGTCCGGAACAGAGAGAGCGGTCACCGCCGCGTCCGGAACAGAGAGCGCGGTCACCGCCGCCGTCTTGGGAACATTAACAGCGGACGCCGCCGCATTAGGAACAGGAATAGCGATCGCCACCGCTTCGGGGACCGAGATAGTGGACGCCACCACCTTCCCGTGAAACAGCGTCTCTATCCCCGCCGCAAAGCAGGGGCGCATCCGCGCAGCCTCGGCGCTACGGGCATCCATCGCCGCCAGGCAGGCGTAGATGCATTCAAAACGAGCGGCCGACGCCGCCTCGAAGGACATCCCCGCCGTCTCGGGAACAGAACGGGGGGACGCCGCCTCCTTGAAAAAAAAATTCCTCCCCGCTGGACCCATCTTTGCTGGCTGCATTCTGTCACGTAGAGAAAGGAGGTCTGGGTCCAAATGCAGGAAGAGGTCTTTTAATTGAAAATGAAAACAAACTAAACAAAACAAAAAGCCAACACGGCAGAACACAACATAAACTCAAATGAACCAAGCAGAGAACAAGGTCTAAGGCCAGGATAAACAGAAACACGATCTAGAATCTGGAACAGGGAAACACACACGAAGACAATGCAGCCAGAATGAGTAGTGGGAAATGAGAGTTCTTATAGACCAGATAATTGTGAGCAGGTGTGAGTGTAATCAGTGCTAATGACAAGACAGGAGTGTCCAATTTGGGGAAGTGCTGTGGAGGGAAGGGAAAACAGCGACCTCAGGTGGCTGAGGGAAACCCCACAGCCCAGATCATGACAAGGGCTAATTTAGCCTGAGATGCTGAAGAGGTTCTTTGGCCTGTCCCAGACCAAACACAGGATGTTGGGCAGAATGATTATTTTTGTTGTTGTTTGTTGTTTTGTACTGTACTCTACAGTACATTAAAGTAAGGAATAAAACATACTAATTTTTCAATTTTACTTCAAATATATACAATTGTGTTAATAAATACAAACAGTCAGATATATGAACTGAAACTTTAATCTTACCTTCTCAAAGAAAAAACACTTCTTGAATGTATCAAACAAAACTAAAGTCTGGGCACAGAAGACAACAGCAACATTTAGAACAAATACACAAAAGTAAATACCTGGGCTTTGGTTTCGTTCTAGAGTTCCGGCATAATCTTTTCTGAAAAGTGTGCGCGTGAGGGAAGCTTATATCGCGGCTCCAGTGTATTTAACAGGTGGCCGGGGTTTTCCACCACAGAAAAGGGCCGTACATCTTTTGCTATAAAAGCTGCCGCTATAGTCATTTTAAACGCGAAAACTAAACCAAATACGATTTCAACCGAGAGGTACCGCTCAGATCTTATTTAATTGAAACGAGGGAACGAATAGAGTCCTGCACGAGCCCTGAGACTCTCAGACCCGAGCCCCGTCCTTATCGGACAATTTATCAGAACAGAGTTCGTGTTGCAGCCATTAAAATAGTTCAGTTTTGGATTCTAAAGGCAAAGTGGCTAGATTTCGTTTTGTTTCCTTTTTAAGTTAATTTAGAAATATGTTTGGAACATTTTATGTTTGTTAAATTCAAGCTTTTGTCTTTTTAACCTAACCTAACGAACAAGCGGCCAGCGGCAATTAGTTGAGCATGTTTGATACATTTAGCCTTCTCAAATCAACACGACTTGCATTAAATAAAATCTATAGACATAAAACACTTGATGCATTTCAGAATATTAATTTAAACATTTAACCTAGATAAATGTGCGCGGTTAGACGTTTTTGCGGAGAGTGAAAGCGAAAGCGAAAGCGGGCTTTGCAGCTGACATGGAAGCTCAAACGCGATCGCTTGCATTTTTTCTTAACAACAGTGGAAACCTAAAATACACCATTTTTGTTGATAAAAGTAAGGCATAAAAAGGCATCATTCAAAACTGCAAAAGGTCTATAATTATTTATGTGCGCACTCACAATATCAACAAAACATTATATTTGTGTAAAACTGTGCTGAGCCAGATAGACGCGCTCAGTGCTTTTAACCAGTCTTTTCAACCAAATAAAAATAATGTTTCAGTCCTTTAAATGAAATACTAACAAAAAAAGACATTTGTTAAATGCACACTGATGTTTGTTAGTTCGTTAAATGCACCGCTGTGTAAAGAAAGTGGCAATAATCCTTTCAGTTAAAATCTGAAGACTTATTTTATTCATGTGGAGTACTCCCCTCGTTAGCCCAACCCCCCTCCCGGAAAATCATACAAGCCCCCTGGGTCGCGTGTTCTGGCACTGAGTCTGTTATAACCAGTTATGGTCTATTACTGAACCGATACCGAATCGTCCTTGTCTGCATCGCGATGCATCGTAAAAACGATTAATTTTGACACCCCTAGTGTTTTGGGTCGTTGTCGTGCTGAAATGTCCACTGGTGCCCAAGGCCAAGTTTCTCTGCAGACTGCCTGATGTTGTTGTTGAGAATTTTGATGTATTGCTCCTTTTTCATGGTGCCGTTTACTGTGATTAGGTTCCCACCACCATGTTTGACAGTGGGGATGGTGTTCTTAGGGTTGAAGGCTTCATCATTGTGGCCAAACAATTATTTTTTTTTTTCATCTGACCATAAAACAGAAGACCAGAAGTCTTCTTCTTTGTCCAGATGAGCATTTGCAAAGGCCAAGTGGGCTTTTGTGTGCCTTATCTGAAGAAGTGGTGTCCTCCTTGGTCTGCGTCCGTGGAACCCAGCATTGTGCAGTGTCCGTTGGACTGTCTGCCTTGAGATGTTGCCACCAGCAGAGTCCAGATTCATCAGGATGGCTTTGGTGGTGATCCTTGGATTCTTTTTTTACCTCTCTCACTATCCTCCTGGCCAGCACAGGTGTCACTTTTGGCTTCCGACCACATCCTCTGAGATTTTTACAGATAGCCACTGGAACTTCAAAACATTTAGATACGGCCTTATAGCCCTTTCCTGACTTGTGAGTAGCCACAATGCACAGCCGCAGGTCCTCAGTGAGCTCATTTGTCTTAGCCAAGACTGTCCACAAACCAACAGCAGAGAGCTTCTGTTTTTCACCTGTTGAGTTGATTAAAACAGCAGTTCCCAATGAATCAGGATAATTAGGATGCTTTAGAACAGCTTGGACTATTTGGAATGGTATAGAACTTTGGATTTTCCCATAGACTGTGACAGTTTGCAAAGGGTATGAATAATTTTGGACATGCCACTTTTTGTTCAAATGTAAATAAAAGCTGAGAAATGTTTTTTCCCACAATGATGCCTCTTGTACATTGTCTTATTATCTTTTGGGTGTCAATTCCAGTCAAAAAAACTTGTTGGTTGAATAAAAGTAACTTTAAGTCAGAATTTGCCAGGGGTATTAATAATTTCGGGCTTGACTGTATAATACTGAAAATGTCTGTGAATAATGAATAAGTGATTCATTGATTCCCATAAAAATGTTAATAAAAATACAGGGGAAGGGACTACTTGCTTTCCATAGCTGGTTTGCATTGTTAGGGGGAAGGTAGAGGACTGAATTCTGCACACTCATACCTGACTGCAGTGTGCATTAAGTTATTAGCGGTGTTACATTTATTGAGAGTCACAATTATACTTGCATTCCTTTAATGCAATAGTGAATACTCCAGGATTCCTGTATTCTGACACCCTAAAACCGTGACAAAAATCCATGCAGCATAATGCCAAGAAGTCTTTCTGAGCCTCTTTGGATTAGACTGTCAGGCACCTCTCAGCTCTACTCTGCACTGGGGTGAACCCAGCAGTTCCTCCAACGGTATGAACGCTTGGTAAGCCGATCAGAAGAGGAACCCGGTACTTACAGGTCCATTAGGATTAATTGTGAATGCTAAACTAGATTATTACATTTTCCAAATAAAGAGTGACTGATAATTGCCCATGTAAAACACTGCTGGTCGGTTACATTTTATGTATAAAATAAAGAGGTAGCATTTGCTCATGCAAAGCTCACCTTCATAATGTTAGTGTGGTGTGATTGATTGCCAGGATGTTGTCATGCAGTCGCTAGAATGCTCTGAGTGACATTGCTGTGCAGTTGCTGGGTGGTTGTTTAGGGTGGTTGCGATGGCACCACTGCATTACTCAATGACCCAGTTCAAGCCCAGCCTCAAGACCCTATAGTTGTTTCCCAAATGATGCATTATACACTATGTACTCCGTCTAGCGTATAAAAGTATTTAAGGTTATTTTCAAGTCTGATAGCCCCTCCCCTTTTGCAACGAAAGGAAACTGTGACAGTTGAGTGCATGAAGAGTACAATGTTCCACACTTAATTTTTCGGTTCATTAAGTGCACCATCTGGGTATTTGAAGTGCACTTTTTCTATCTGTAATTTTCAGAGTGAACATGCTACTTGCTCTACTTATACTCCAATATAGCACCAAATATTGCATAAGTACATGATTTGGGATGCACTTTGTGATATTCTGGCTTTGGTTACAACAAGCCATTCATTCTAAAACCGGAATGTAAAGTCCATACTAAAGGCTTAGTAACTGTTATACTAGTTTGTAACTAATTCTGTGCTTCATTCGAATGCACCATTTGTTCTTAAGGCAGAACATAGCTATAAACTCTCTATAAACTAATATGCCATAGCATAATACATTGCTTGCCCTCAGTGATTTAATAACAGCCTTAAAGTTGTTGAAATCCTTTGAATTTCAGTTTATTCTCGATTCTGATTTAACTTATTTTATACAACTAAAAATTAAAATATTTCCACTGAAATACGCTACCGCGTAAATCAAGAGCTTATGGTTGCAGTTCAATAAATCAGCTGTTTTACACCAGCTGTTACCCCTGGTCGTAGGCTTTTATACACTATTTTATACACTTTTATATACTATTTAGTTTATACATAGAATTAAGTTTAAACAAAGTTAATTGGTGCGATGCAAAATTTTGTAGTGCTTAAGTTGTAATTGAGTGCCCTATACATCAAAATTAGACTAAGCTGTAACTTATTCACAGCTGGTACCACTGGCCCCTGGTCTCTAGATATGACTACTAAGTCCCTTCTTTACTGAGGTATTTTTCTTGTTCACAGCACATATGTTGTGGAATGAGTTACTCACAAACCATACATCACAAATAGTATGCTATTCTAAATTAAGCCTTCTAAATTAACTTTTAGGGTTAGAAGTTTGACCCAATAAAAATAGTAATAATTGCCTTTAATAATTGCCTTACACACCACTGATACAGCTGAAGTCATAAGCTATACACCTTGCAAAATCTGCAAAATGTTATTTATTTTACCACAATAAGAAGGATCATACAAAATTTTATTTTTATTAATTTTTTTTGCTGACTTAAATAAGATATTTCACATACAAGACATTTACATATAGTCCACAAGAGAAAATAATAGGTGAATTTATATGAAAATTACCCTGTTCAAAAGTTTACATACACTTGATTCTTAGTACTGTGTTGTTACCTGTCACGTCTTACACAGGAACACATGAACAACGACATAGTAAAAGACGAATCTTTAATAAAGCCAATGGGAAACAGGCAGACACAGGAACACGGAGTGGTAACATTAGGAGATAACATCAAAGACCGACAGCAATGAGGTGCAAACACACACACTAAATACACACACTGATTACACACACAGGTGCAGACAATGAGAACACTCAAAACACTCAGAACTGCGAGGGGAGGGGGGGAATGGGAGAAACCAACATGAAAGTCCGGGGGTGTGACATTACCTGAATGATCCACAGCTGTGTTTGTTTGTTTAGTGTTAGTTGTTCATGAGTCCCTTGTTTGTCCTGAACAGTTAAACTGCCAGCTGTTCTTCTGAAAAATCCTTCAGGTCGCACAATTTCTGTTTTTTTTTTTTTTTTTTTTTTTTTTTTTTCAGCATTTCTGTGTATTTGAACCCTTTCCAACAATGCATCTTTTCACACTGAGGACAACTGAGGGACTCGTATGCAACTATTACAGAAGGTTCAAACGCTCACTGATGCTTCAGAAGGAAATACTATGCATTAAGAACCAGGGGTGAAAACATTTGAGCAGAATGAAGATGACATTTTGCCTAAATATCTTTTTTTTTTTTTTTCATTTAGCACTGCCCTTCAAAAGCTACAGAAGATACATGTTTGACAGAAGACAAGATAAGTGAGACTTACCCTGATCTTCAAATTCAAAAAGTTTTCACACTTAACGCATTGTGTTTGCTTCTGAAGCATCAGTGAGCATTTGAACCTTCTGTAATAGTTGCATATGAGTCCCTCAGTGTGGAAAGATGGATGTCAAAATCATACAGTCATTGTTGGAAAGGGTTCAAATTCACAAAAATGCAGGGGCAGTTTAACTGTTCAGAACAAACAAGGCACTCAGGAACAACTATCACTAAACAAGAAAAATAAAACATAGCAGTGGTTCATTCAGGTAACAACACAGTATTAGGAATCAAGCATATGTAAACTTTTGAACTGGGTCATTTTTATAAATTCAACTATTATTTTCTCTTGTGGACTATATGTAAACATATTTTATGTGTAATATCTTATTCAGGTCAGTACTAAATAAAAAATAACATGCATTTTGTGTGATCCCTCTTATTTTGACAAATTTTACAAATTCTGCGAGGTGTATCTAAACTTTTGACATCAACTGTATATACAGTATAAACAGTAATAGAGGCCCCAAACAGCCAATCATAGAACAGATAACAAACACTAAGCCCATTCTATTTATAATGAGTCTCAGTCCTATTCAGAGGTACAGGAAAAGGAGGTTACTGTAGTGCTCTTCAGATCAGTTTCAGTAAAAGCGCTCTCTGCTAAACTCATCCACAGTCATCGGTTGGCTATTCTTGTGTGGAGGTAGGGAGCAAGCAGAGGTTAAGGGGTGTACTTGAAGACTATTAAGTCTTGGCATATAAAAGGTAGTGCTGTCTGTAATGCACTAAGGAGAGGAAAGTAGTATGTAGATTAGATTACACAGCAGCTGCAGTGATCCTCTGCTTTATGTTCTCATCAGGGAGAGGTGACTTATCCAAACACCCTACTGTGCCGTCTCAAATGAAGGGTCAGGGGAATTCTGAGTTAATGTGCATCTTTAGTGAATAAATGTTGACAGCACGCTCCCGTTATTACAATCAGCATAAATTGCTTGGTAAGTGTTTTGGCAGGCGTACAGCAGCTGTCTTGGTCTGGACAAGGTCATTTCAGGTCAGTGAGCTAAGCACACACAGTCATTTTCACATGGATGTAACGCATACAAACTCAGTGTGTGATTGATGTACTCTGACAAATGTCTGCCTGAAAAGAAAACAGAGTAAGAACAGAGACATACATTTAGGCACGGTTTCACAGACAGGGTTTAGATTAAACCAGGATTAGGCCATAGATCAATTAGGACATTTAAGTAATTTTTATAAACATGCTTCGAAAAAAACATTACTGGTGTGCATCTTAAAACAAAAAAAGGCACTGATATATTTTTAAGATCAGTCAGTGCAAGTTTATTTCAGTTGAAACAGCTCAGATTTACATTTTAGTCTAGGACTAGGCTTAAGCCATGTCTGTGAAACCGGGGGTTAGTGTCTAAACTGGATTATAGGTAGTTAGTAAATACAAAATCATGGTTTTGCTTTAAAATATTTCATTAAAATGGGGAAAATGAAAACTTAGCAAACTTAAAATTTTCTTTAATTTTTCCACATTGTTGCTTGCAGGTTAGCCAGAAATATCCAAAATGTTGTCCCACTGGCCTGAGCTTAATAAATTAATTAATTACCTAGAAATCAAAATGCAACTTACACACTGCAAATGTTATTAAAAATTACTAACATCCAGCAAAAATATTTTCATAATATTTCATAATATTTTCCAAGACATATTATAAAAACATACATTTTGCATTTATCAGTAACGTATTTTAATTGTGAAAATGTTTTTTGTGCTCCTTGAAACACATTTTGTGATCCATTTTGAAATATGAAGCTTTCAAGCAAATATATATTTAAAGGGGTTGTATGATGTTGCTAAAAAGAACATTATTTGTGTACTTGGTGCAATGCAATGTTTATGTGGTTTGAGGTTCAAAAAACACTATTTCCACATACTGTACATTATTGTTTCTCCTCTCTGCCCCGCCTGAAACATGTCAATTTTTACAAAGCTCATTGCTCTGAAAAGTGAGGTGTTCTTTGATTAGCCAGCTATTTGGTGCATTGCGATTGGCATGTTGCATGTTGTGCTGCCGTGTCCTGACGAGCAGAGACAAAAACAATAAAACCTATTATAAACGAGGCATTTTTTATATCCAGTAAGGACATAATTACTGATTTTAATAACTCATCCTGTCTTTTTACACGTTGCATTGCATTGCGTTGTGTTGCGTTGCATTGAGTTGCATAAACATAACACCATGTCTGCATTTGTGATCGTAGAAACTACAAATAAGCACTACTCTACTACACTACTGCTCAAAAGTCAGTAGCAATTTCTTCAAATATGAAAACGTATTTACAGGCTGTGAGTCAGATGCATCAGACTGCCCTTGCAAAGTTGGAATTGCCCCCCACTTTATAGTGTTCACAGCCGCATTTGTATAGGCTACTTTTATAAAGAATATCTTTGGGTGTGAGACTTTAATCTTTGCAACTTTACAGATCTTATATATGCACAAAAAGCTTGTAACACTCCAAAGACAAAGGAAAATATGAAACTGCATCATATGACCCCTTTAAATTTAAAAGAATGTACTGTAGAGTACATATAGATGAATATATACACATACACTGACCTGACAGCCTATTTTACCTATTTTAAAGGTACACTTAGACAGGACAGATAATTGTCTAGCATGCTAAGACTTTGTGCTGGCTCTTTTAAGTGAACTCTCTAAAAATCTCACTTCCCTGTCTCTCTCCATGTCTGTCTTCGTTTTCTTAGTGTGTCCCTGGAGTTTTCCTCCATGTCTCCTTTCATCCTATACACAAAAACCAATTTGCTCCACAAAACCTGAATGCCACCCTCACTCCTGTCTCCCCTCTGACCCCCAGCAGACAGTCCAATCAGATATCCAGCCCTCGTATCCTGACCCCATTGGCACCCATCATGGGCATGCACACTCCCACCAATGAGCACTGACATTCTCAGTAGAAACACTGTAATATTATGGTAAATGTGTGACATAGCCATCTTAGTATCTTCAGGAAATCTCAAACTTTGTTGTGTCACCAACAGTTCAAAGTTTCCAAAACATTTTTATCTTTTTTTTTTAATCTATAACTTTTAAACCAAATGACCTAAATACACATTTCTTCGCTGGGTCATGATGTGGGTAAATAACAACCATTTCAGGACCCACCCATCCATAATTCCCACCATTTTAAATTATGCTGAAAAAGCTGTGATTTGCTTCTTTGAGATGAAGCTTGGAAAGCAAGGAAGCGAGAGGCAATCATGGCCTAATGGTTAAAGAGTCTGACTTGTAACCCGAAAGTTGCGTGTTTGAGTCTCAGGTCTGGCAAGGATTGTTAGTGGGGGGAGTGAATGATCAGCGCTCACTTCACCTTCAATACCACGACTGAGGTGAGTCCCTTGAGCAAGACACCGAACCCCCAACTGGTCCCCGGGCGCCGTCGGATCTTCTTGAGGCCATGCCTATAAAAACTTTTTACCTGTTTTTAGATAAACATACAAATACTATCCACTGACAAATTTGGTGACAAATCTGAGAAACATGGAGTGAGACTGTGCGCCATCACCTGTTGACAACAGTATTGTTGAACCAATGTGGTTTGAACAACAGATGTGTGTTACTACAGTTTTGGGAAAAATCCTGAGTAGCTAAATAATTTCAAGGATTCATCATACTATAGTAGTAAAGCAGCAAGTTTTGTTATTGTATGGAAAACAAAACCCAGTTTAGGAACAGCACCACCTGTTGGTACAAAGTTCTAAACTAGGATTAAATGTTCTTATGACCTTTATAAAAACATGACCTTTCATTTCATACCTCAAATTATAATTGATGCAATAAATTAGGTCTTAGTCATTTTTAGCCTCATCATTCCTGCACACAGCTATATTTTTCATTAGATCTTATTTTATACTGATCTTTTATACTGATCTCACTCCACTGGCTCCCAGTTGTGGCCAGAATCCAATTTAAAGGGCACCTATTATGCCCCTTTTTTACAAGATGTAAAATAAGTCTCAGGTGTCCCCAGACTGTGTCTGTGAAGTTTCAACTCAAAACACCCCACAGATCATTTATTACATCATTTTGTAAATGCCCATTTTAAGTGGAAGCAGAAACACACTGTTTTCATGCATGTCTCCCCATCCCCTTTTCCAGAATAGGGCTGTGCCTTTACAGCTCGTATATCAGATCCTCTAACAAAAAACATCTATTTGGTTTTGATTGTCATGTCTATCATGCTTATGCACATTGCAGTTCTTCGCCATCATAAAAGCTTATTATTTGCATGTGTTTTACAGCCATATCAGTTTAAACGCACACAACCAAAACACATAACAGAAACTGAATACCCAAGTAATGCGATTTCTGTATTTCAGGTTTAAAAACACAACCATGTATTCCAAAACCACTTAAATATACCCCAAAAATCATAAGGAATGGAACATATCAAGAGATGGGTTAGAGAGCCTTCTGTAGATTTACACTGATCACAAATAGGAAAAAATAGCAGGAAATGTCTATGCAATTTAGAACAGTGCAGTCTATGCATCACCTTGTATTGAATTTACTGATGCCTAGAATTAATAAAGCAAGATGGAATCCTGCTGAGGCTCTCCTCCCACACATCAACCCCAATTTGTATGCCCAGTTCGTTCTCCCAAGCATTTTTCAAAAAATATGTAGAATAACTTTCTTGAGGAAATACATGTACAAAATCTAAGCCTTTAAAGGGATAGTTCACCCAAAAATGAAAATTTTATGTTTAAGGGCATCCAAGATGTAGGTGACTTTGTTACTTCAGTAGAACACAAAAAAAGATTTTTAACTCAAAACAGTTGCTGACGGTCTGTCAGTCATATAATGGCAGTCAATGGGACCCATGGCTTTCAGAGTCAAAAAAACATACACAGACAAAACCAAATTAAACCCTGCGGCTTGTGACGATACATTGAGGTCTAAACACACGAAACAATCGATCTGTGCAAGAAACTGAACAGTATTTATGACGGCTACTCAAAATGGTAATTACTTGTACTTATCCTGATTGTTGCAATTGATTAAAAACTAAAAGATTACGCTTGTTTGCGCAAAGTCTTCAGGGAGTGTTGATTTTTCAACGACTCTCAACTTTTGAGCCTGATCAAATGAAGTCATGGTTGCTTGCTCTTCGTCACGCGCCATCTGTTGTAAATATGCTCAAGACATTTGGACATTGCGGAGGATCAGAGGTAAAAAAAAAAAAAAAAAAGATATAAATACTGTTCAATTTCTTGCACAGACGGATTGTTTCGTGTGTTAAGACCTCAGTGTATTGTCACAAGCAGCAGGGTTTAATTTGGTTTTGTCTGTACAGTATATGTTTTTTTGACTCTCAAAGCCGTGGGTCTTACTGACTGCCATTATATGACTGACAGACTGCAACGGTTTGAGTTAAAATCTTTGTTTGTGTTCTACTACAATCTATCCCTTTGAGGATTTGACACTGGCTTTTAGGACTGCCACTGGAACTGCTCCTCCTTAACTCAATTCACTCAAGTCTATGGTCACTGAATGAGCAGAACCTTGTTGTTTTTTCACAACGAGGCATAAAATCACTTTCCAAAACCTTTACCCTCTCTGCTCCTCTCTGGTGGAATTAGCTGCCAACCTCTGCTGCTGAGACCATCACAACTTTCAAGATGAAGCTGAAGATACACTTTGTCTGCAAGCACTTAATCAATCCACAAGCTTAAACCAATGCACTTACACTCTGCATTTCCCTTCTGCTCTAGCTTGTTGCCTAATCTAGCTTCCTAAATTTGCCTGTTATAAGTTGTGGATAAAAGCATGCATATTGCAGCATGCAATATTGATGGATTTGTGGGTGTGTCATTCTAAAGGACAATCACCTCTTGTTCTGTCAGTGTGGTGTCAGCATTTATGTCTCAGAATTGAGTACTTAAGAAAAAGACAGCAGGTTTCAAGTCATATACTTCTTGCCGCCAGCCCAGCAATTGCCATTGAGATGAATGTGAATGTTAACAGTGGCTTTCTCCAGGTATTCGAAAAATCCTCCATCTTGGTTGCGTATTTAATCCTCTGAAACAACGCTTTCTCTACTGGTGCTTATTTGTCTTTGTCGCAAGAAAATACATGCCCCAACTGTTACCCTCCATAATATTTAGAGATTTAAAAATGAGAAATCTACTCAAGCGAGTCGAAATCTCCAGCACTCTCTCATCCGACAGCTGCCGAGTTCGTCTCCCACCTTTCCTGCCAGCTTCTCTGTTTTCCTGTTATAAAAATGTCTCCCTGGAGATGCCGGCCCGGACACGATTCATTTAGTTAACAAATCGGAGTGATTACAAGCCCAGATTGGTGCTGAGGCAGGTTCTCTGTCATCAGTGGCTGCTCAGAGTGCAGCGTGTGCAGTATGAAGGTCTCACCTGAGCTTTATGTAGCTCGGCCCTCTCTCTCTCCACCATTTCCTCCACTAAAGCTCAGCCACCACTCACCTTTCAGCTGACAACACATAACACTTTAATTAGAGAGTCCATTGAGAAATATAACCTTCACTTTTTGGTCTCCAGCAGGGAATTTCAGTCATTTCCCATCATTGGAAAAATAAGTTGAATTAAAGTTTTTTTCTATTTCTTAAGCATGCCCACATCATCAAATGCTAGGTTATAAAGACCTCAAACCCCTGATTTACAAGCCCTAATCCACATATTTGGATGGGAATAGAGGGTGTTTGTGTGGAGAGAGCAGTTGGTATCTTTAATAGGTCCCTACACTCTTCAGACTGATGGAAGACTAGAGGAGAAAGCCTTACGTAACATGTTTTTGCAGAGAAACACAAGCACTTATCAGAAGTGCCTATTAACCACTAATGAGACATTAAGCATCTATTTGCTTGTCAGCAACTTTGGAGCCATTAGAGACAATATAGACATGTGTCTAAACCCGAGGACAAGGAATAGGAAGAAACAGATCTATTCCCAGGGCATAGTCCCGACTGAATCTAATAAGATTTGGCACAGCGGTTCAGGAGGGTCTCAAGTTCTTTCACACCAAATTTGGAGTCTCTATTTCAAATACTTCACATTTTCATGTGCATTTTAGCTTTTAACTGTTGAACCAAATGGCCTAGAGAAGAAAAAAAATTACTGCCGAGTCCAGTGACAATTATAAAGCTTTTTATACCATTGCATTTTTGCATAATGTATACATAGAGTAAAATCAACCTGTGAGAATAATAAACAAGAAGTGAGGCTATACAGCAAGTGCTGGGTAACCGATTACATGTAATCTGGATTAAATAATCAGGTTCCAAAAATTAAGTACTTGTAATTAGATTACATTACATTTTAAAATACTTGTAATCAGACTTTAGTTACTTTTTTATTGATTTCTTGATATTAATCACATGGTCACATGGCATGCGTGTAAACATATGTTGTGTATAATATTTCATTTTTTTGTAATTTTTAAAAGACTTCTTTAAATTTCTATTATTTCATTTATTATTAGTTTTCCATTAGACTCACTAAGCCCAGTTCGGGAACCTTCAACGTAATATGTTTAATGCACTTGATAATCAGGGATTGAAATGAACCTTTTCACTCACCAGCCAATTTGGCTACTAACTTTTTAAATTACCTATCATTCATAACTTCTACTAGCCAGAAAAAAAAAAAGAAGAAGAAAAAAACAGAAATAAACCAACAGCTTGAGGCTGTCTACACCGGACGTGACAAAGCGACCATTGCAAATAATTTGGTGTCAGTACTAGAGGTGTGTGATATTGACAAAAAATAATATCTCAGTATTTTCTGGGATTTTATCGATAACTGTATTGATAAAGATAATTAGACAATATTATGTGTTATTGTGGGTGGACAACTAACTCCTGAATTCTTTGATATTCTTCATATTCTGTGTGGCCAATTCACTGCAGTGATAGAAATCAATCTCTTCCAATAAGTTTAAATTGATTTTTACCTTTATAAAGCTTTTTTTTTTTTTTTCTAAAAGTGTGCATTATCTTTTGAGTGAAATTCTTTCATTTAAACAGTCAATTATAATAATAATACATTTAGGCTGTCACCAAACAAATGAAATCAGTATCAACAAAATTCATCTTTGCAGAAGTTGCATCTAAGGTGCCATTTAGATATTTACACACTGTTTAATGAAGTCCAGAGGGACATGGAATGCTTTAACCTGCAGTTACAAACGCATAAATAATGTTTTGATATTTTAAACATAAAACTTTGGAAAACTGATATTTGAAATTATTTTTTAAAATAAAAAGATACTTTAAATGTGAAATTTAAACCGCCAGTTGGTAGCAGTAAGTCATTGTTAATAAGTGAGTCATTGTGATTGAACCATTAAAACAGTTGATTCATTCAGGAAAGAAACACTGTCATGTTGTGCTGAGACGCTGTCACATCCCCGGACTTTCATGTTGGTTTCTCCCATTCTCCCCCGCAGTTCAGTGTGTGTTTGGTTCCCCCTTCATTGTCTCCACCTGTCTGTGTAATTAGTCTGTCTATTTAAGGTGTGTGTTTTCCCCTGTACTCTTGTCGGTCTTTGATGTTATATGGATGTCTTACCCTGCTGTTCCTGTGTCTGCTTGTATTCCGTTGGATTTATTAAATATTCGTCTTTTACTACGTCGTTGTTCGTGTGTTCCTGCCTACATCGTGTCAGAAAGACCGACCGATACAGTTTATTTTTTTTGGCGTGTTCTCCTCCGTTTTGTTTCCCGTTCGTTTTTCCCAGTCTTTTTGTTTCCGTTGTGTCTCCCCCATGGATTCCTTCCTCCGTCCAGAATTCATCCTCCTCCGGCTGAAGCAGGGGGAATTACCGCTCGAGGGCTACACATCAATGTTCCAGCTAGTAGCTAACAACACCAGCTACCCGGACAACGCGCTCTGTGCGTTCTATGATGCGAGTCTAAATGCATCATGCAGAGCATTGTCGTCCGAGGACGGCCCTCGAGCCGATTTTGCCGCGTTTGTGGAGTGGACACTGGCGAGAAACAGACCCGAGTTCCCCGCCTGTTCCAAGGAGAATCTCGTCAGTGCCACTCCAGACCCAGAGCCCAGCCAGCCACCCCGACCCGCGGATTATGAGCCCATCAGAGACGGGAAGCCCAAACCCGGAGCGACAGCAGTATGGAGTGCCGATGGGGTCAAAACTGCTGATCAGGTGCGTGAGCCGACTATTACATCTGCGACGGTGGAGTGCTTCGTGGAGCAAGAGAGGGCGGTAGAGAGCCCCGCCCACTGCACTATCACTGAGGGTGAGCTGGAACAAGATTATGGGGATGTTATTGACTGTGTCATGGAAATGCCTATCTGCCTGGATTTCCCACCCACCCTCCCTCTTCTGCCTAGTCCTGAATCTCCGCTGGTTCCGCCCAGCCTACCTGAATCCCCGTTGTCTGCTGTCTGTCCCCTTGCTCACCCTCAGCCCACCATCTGTGCGGTGGGTTCGCCGCGGGTCTGCCAGTCTCCATCGGTGTCATGGCTGGAGGATCCCTCACCATCGCCTCCAGCCTCAGAGTCCTGGACTCCGCCTCGGCCCTCCGACCCTGCGGCTCCACCCCGGCTCTCTGCTCCCTCGTCTCCGCCGTCGCCCGTCGATCCACCAGCTCCACCGGGCACCATCGTCCCTCCGGCTCCGCCCTGGTCAGTCGTCGCCCCACCTTCGCCTCTGGACTCTACTCCTCCGGCTGTGCCTCGTCGCGCCGTCCCACCGGCTCTGTGGACCTCCTCCCTCCCGCGGGCACAGCCTCGGCCCTCTGTCGCTCCGGCTCCGCCGCGGATCTCCAGATCTCCATCTCCGCCTTGGTCGCCAGAGCCTTGGGTTCCGCCTTGGCCCTCCGGATCCGCGGTGTCGCCCAAGATCATCGGCTTTCCGTCTCCGCCTCGGGCTCTCCCACCACCTGCTCCGCCTCCGTCAGTCGGCCCCATGGAGTCGTCAGCCCTTCCTCAACCATGGCTCCTCCCTCCATCGGCTCCACCGTGGCATTCCATCTTGGCTGCGTTCTGGGTCTCACCTGGCTCCTCCTGCTCCAGCCCCCTCCTGTCACCTCCTTGGCTCCTCCCTCCGTCATCACCTCCATGGACATTTCTGTCACCATTCTGGACTCCATCTTTTGCCCTCCTCCCGGGAGTCCGTCCTCCGCCGAAACCCCCTCCTAAGACTGTTTGTTGGTTCCTGTTTGTCGGCGTGAGGACACGCCTTCCGGGAGGGGGAGGTAATGTCACATCCCCGGACTTTCATGTTGGTTTCTCCCATTCTCCCCCGCAGTTCAGTGTGTGTTTGGCTCCCCCTTCATTGTCTCCACCTGTCTGTGTAATTAGTCTGTCTATTTAAGGTATGTGTTTTCCCCAGTACTCTTGTCGGTCTTTGATGTTATATGGATGTCTTACCCTGCTGTTCCTGTGTCTGCTTGTATTCCGTTGGATTTATTAAATATTCGTCTTTTACTACGTCGTTGTTCGTGTGTTCCTGCCTACATCGTGACAGACGCAAAACAGTTTTTGGAATTATTTGGAATTATTTTTGTTGGCGAAATAGAGCAAAAACAGCAAATGTGGTGTTTAAAACGTACGTAAGTCTCTTATTGTTTATTGAACTGTATAAAATCAATGTCACATTTGTAATCATGCTGATTTTTAAAGAAAAAAAAAACAGCACTCTTTGTGTGATATCATATCAACCATATGAAATGAGATTAATATATACATTTTCTGCCCCATATCTTGAATTATATGATCTCTCTTAATGCATATTAATAGAATGATTCACACACACTAAATTCGTCTAACCAGACTTCATCACATTCACTGTAAAAAGTTTTCACCAGATTCAACTTGTTGATTTAACTTAAAATTGTAAGGCAGCTGCTTAAGTTAAGTTGAAACTGGTGAAAACATTTTACAGTGTAGTCATAAATGCATGCTGTAGGAGTGTTTGTAGGCGCATTTTGTTAGTTTTTTTGCAATATACTCTATAATGTCACGATGTCTCACGAGTTCAGTATTTGCACAAAACCTGGGTAGATTTGGCTTGTATGAACTTCCTCAATAAATTAATGAGTGAACACACACAATGTAACCAGCCAAATTAGCTAGTGATTTGACAGCGTTACCCACCACAGCTGATTTTTACCCACATTTGGCGGGTTGGCTGGTGTTAATTTCAAACCCCTTTATAATATTAATTACAATGGATGGAAAGTGTTTTCTTTCTTTTATATCAATATGATAGAAGTGATAAAAACGTTAGGTCAAAAGTAACAAAAATAATCAAAGTATCTTGAATATATTACCTGAAATGTGTAATGTAATGGACTATGTTACTAATTTGGAATTTACCTAGCAGGCACCAGACTTTAGTATAACCCCAATGTCGTACAGATGTTGCATTTTGGTTAAGAATGAAAATCGGGGTTGATGTCAGTATTTTGACGTCAGTTTGACATCGACAATGTTACACAACCTAAAATCAACAAAACATCAATGTCATTGGATATCAATTTACCATTGATATTAGACATTGAATTTACATTGAATTCGCAACCGAAATGTAACCAAATATCAACATCTTATGACCATTGTTGGCGGTAACGCATTACAAGTAATGCAAATTATGTAATGATATTACTTTTTATAAAATAACTAGTAAAGTAATGCATTACTTTTTAATTGACAAGAAAATATCTGAGTTACTTTTTCAAATAAGTACGCCAGTTACTTTTTCCCGCCATTTATTGATTAAAAGCTCTCCTGTCCCCATGTTGAGAGAAATTGTGAGTAAGATGTTACTTTAGTTCTAGAATAAATGTGAACATGCATGCATTAATTCATCTCACTCATTAAAAAACAGATACAGTATTCCTCAAAATAAAAAAAACTCAGAATATGGCACAAACCTGCAATAATTACATATGTTAAATAATACAAATATCCTTTATGTATTTAATCCCATTATATTAAGCGATGTCTTTGCTGCCAATCTTCGATGATCCAATACTAATAAGCAAAAATTACTCAAGAACATTTGTTTTTCTTTTTTTATTGCTAAAGAGTTGATTTTCTTTCTGCGGTCTACTGTACAGATGTGAATTTACTTTTCTCTTTTTGTGTAAAAAGGCTTTTACATTAGCAAAAAAATAGAACTTTTTATATTAAAAACAAACAAGCAAGCCCTGCCCAGATTTAAAAAGTAACACAACACATTACTTTCCATGAAAAGTAACTAAGTAACGTAATTAGTTACTTTTTTAGGGAATAACTCAGTACTGTAATGCATTACTTTTAAAAGTAACTTTCCCCAACACTGCTTATGACGTTGTGTGTTTGCTGGGTAGAATCAGTAATAGACTACAATTTGTAATTAATCTCCCCAGCACTGACAGTATCTCGCAAAGCCGTCACTGGTTTCGACTGGCTCTGATCAATCTTTTCGTCCTAATGCAAATGCACTGCCAACTGAGAGTGGACCATGTTCAGTTTTAACATGTTAGGGCAATAATCACTGAAAAGACATCAATCTTAGAGGGACTTTTATCCTTTCAAATAACCAAAGGATGGCCATTCACAGAATTATAGGATATCATAGACAGTGGCATCTATGGTGTTTTAAAATCGAATGGAGGCACTTTAGTAGACAGGGTGTCATTTAATAAAAAAGGAAAACATCCCTGTCTGTGTTCTAAGGACAAATTCAATTTGCTAAGCTCAAGACATGAGGCCATTTCTTGACACAGTGTTGTTTAAGCCAAATCATTTGACCCAATTCCATCAAATTATCCTCATTTTGACAGTTTTAGAGACCCAACAAGACTATTTGTTTGGTGAAGCAGAAAACGATTCCACTGGTCAGCCGAAGGTCAGTGACTCAGCACAGCTGATACTATGGAAACTTCTTCAGCACCAGACACCCTAATCACCAATAATTACAGGCTGAATACAATCTATTACTAATTAGAAACACTAATCTAGCACTCTGACGACTGTTTGTGTGGGTGCTGCAACGGCTGTAATTTTCTCAATTTTAGCAGAGCAATATAACATTATTAAAGTATATCAGACACTATTAAGCAATTATTATGAGTCTCACACTATAAATACAGGCGCTCAGGGTTGTGCAGAGATGCGCAAACTACATGTGTGCCCAGACAATGCCATCCTTTATTACACTAATCCAATGAAAGATCAACTTAAATGAGTTTAATGAACTACCACAGTAATTGCAGCACCAAGAATGTTTTTGACTTGAATCTGAATGTACAATAATTTAGCTGTGCACATTCATACCTCTATACATGCAAACACACGCACGCTGTTTTGGCATGCATTCAGTTTACCAGACAACAAGATAATTTGAAACTCTGATTGGAGTCACTGTTTCTCAGTATGGATTCTCCACTTGATATTGCTGAAGGTCTCTCAAAGCAGTATGTTTAACAAAACAAATAATAAGATGCATCTTATTCTGGCCAAGAATCGCCCACTTAAACAGGAAGAGATCATCTGGTCAATGTGTGAAGCAACCAAAAGTTTTTAATGAAATAGACCAAAGTAGCAGCATGAAACAAGAGTGAACAATTGTTACATTTACAATGATGCATTGGCAGACACTTTTATCCAAAGCAACCTACACATTTGATAAGTTCTTGCTTTTCCTTGGGGATCAAACCCATGACCTTGCCATTGCAAATACAATGCCATACTGTTTGAGCTACTGTGTTTATTAAAATATTGTGATCAGAATTTCAGTATGGTTAAAAGAAATGTTTATTTTTTAACAGAAAGGACAACACAATAACAAAATTCATAGTTAACAAATATCCATTGCTCGCTATTACTTATGTATTAAGTGCCTTAAACTCAATTCTGAATATTTATTAGAGATTCACAGATTCTGGTTGATGGGATCATTATATTTTATAGTAAGTCATTTTTAAAGAAAACACTAAAAACTAATACCAATTGTTTTCTATGGTACAAGTGATTTTAAATGTACAGTATGAAAACAGTTTGAAATTTGCTGAACATTAAATCCAATGACATTATAATGCCAGTAAATGTAATCTTTAGCAAATTTCAATATTAACTTATTAGTGTACACTCTTAAAAATAAAGGTGCTTCACGATGCCATAGAAGAACCTTTTTTGTTTAAATGGTTCCAAAAAGAACCTTTAACATCTGAAGAACCTTTCTGTTTCACAAAAGGTTCTATGTGGTGAAAGAAGGTTCTTCAAATTATAAAAAGGTAAGAAAGAGATGGTTCTTTAAAGAACCTTTGACTGAATGGTTCTTTATGGAACCAAAAATGGTTATTCTATGGCATCGCTGTGAAGAACCTTTTAAAGCACCTTTATATAACAATGTATAACAATGAACTTTAAGTAAGTGTCATTAAGTATCATTATATGACAGCAAAGGTAATCTGAATGTAAAAAAAAACAATAGGATTGTGCAATTACCAATATCAATATTTAATTATTGTCAATAAATTACAGACCTCTAATATCTGCTGAATACCAATCTACTGTGCATCCCTAATGTACCGTGTCCTTGGTAAATATGAGCAAAGGCGGCTGTGAAAATAAATCTGCATCATTTATCTTTTTGATCCCTCATTCAAAACATTCACAAAACTCTAAACTTTTATTGAAGTAAAACAACTGAAAGTGGGGGAAACTCACATTATGAAAACAAAGTTTTTTCCAATGTATGTTGGCCACAATTATTGGCACCCCTAGAAATTCTTCCAAGTAAAATATCTCTGAAGTATATATTCATATTTACATTTTTTAGCACACCAGGGTGACTAGGAGCATAAAATTTTCCAGCCGTGACTTCCTGTTCCACAGGAATATAAATGAGGAACACAATGGCCAAATTCCCTTAACCATTCATCACAAGGAGTAAAACCAAAGAATATAGTTCTGACATGCAGAACACAATTGTTGAGCTTCACAAAATAGAAAGTGCCTGTAAGAAAAGAGCTAAAGCATTGAAAAATCCCATTTCTACAATCAGGGCAATAATTAAACAGTTAAAATCAACTAAAGATGTTACAAATCTACCTGGAAGAGGATGTGTGTCAACATAGTGCTAAAAAAGGTGCTTTAAAAGGTTCTTCACAGTGATGCCATAGAAGAACCGTTTTTGGTTCCACAAAGAACCATTCAGTCAAAGGTTCTTTAAAGAACCATCTCTTTCTTACCTTTTTATAATTTGAAGAACCTTCTTTCACCACATAGAACCTTTTGTGAAACAGAAAGGTTCTTCAGATGTTAAAGGTTCTTTTTGGAACCATTTAAACAAAAAAGGTTCTTCTATGGCATCGTGAAGCACCTTTTTTTAAGAGTGTATATCGTCCTAATGCATGGTTTGGGAGGGTTTCAAGAAAAATCCTCCTCGCTCATCCAAAAACAAACTCCGGCATATTCAGTTGTCAGACATGACTGGAACTTCAAATGAAACTCTCAGGACAATGATCCAAAAAGGAAACATCAATCAAAAATCAACACAAAAATGAGTTAGAAAGCACAAAACAAAGCTTCTGCCATGGCCATCCTAGTTCCCTTACCTGAACGCCATAGAAAATAAGTAGAGTGAAGAGAAAATCTGTGAATCTGAAGGATATGGAGAGATTTAGTATGAAGGAATGGTCCTTGATCTTTTGTCAGGTGCTCTCCAAACTCATCAGGCATTATAGGAGAAAAATCAAAGCTGTTATCTTGGCAAAAAAAAGGATGTTGCAATTGGAAAATACTTCAATGATAGGTTAGAATTTTGTGATTTTTTTTTTAATAAAAGAGCAAAAGGATAAACAATGCAGATATATTTTCACAGCCACCTTTGCTCATATTTACCAAGGGTGCCAATGTAAGTGGAGGGAACTGTATTTTAAATATTTGTTTGCACAAACCGTCAAACTTGGGCAAAAGCAGTAACTTTTTTATTCCACTAATATTAACCTGGTAACAAAATTTCTCATTTTTAACCACCATGATGTTGTATAGCATTCAGCAGTCTGATTAGAGCTTGCAATTACTACAGATGAATGGCAGTTTTGTGTGCAGTGTACACGTAGGCGGTCCCTGTGCGGGGTTAGAACTCTATTATACCATCTAGATAAATGCTCCTGCAACACTTCTTCATAAACGACAACCAATCAGAGTCACACTTGATTATATAACAACTCATGAAAGAGTCTCGCTAATACGTTTAAATGAAGTATATAGAGAGTGTAGTGCAATGGTCAATGAATTGAATGCAAATTTCAATGCCGCTTCATACCTTGCATGAAACAACTGTATCTTTTTTTCCCTTTCACAAAGAATTGAGCTAAAACTGCTTGTGTCTGCAGTGTAAGCTTGGAGCGATGCCTCGGGTAAAGCAACATTAGGAAGCATCAGATGCTCTCAATGCAAATACAGACACTGACTAATAAATACATCAGAAATTCATATCTGAGGATGTTTTAGGGGGCTCTAATTAAGCATGGCCAACAAGATACAACACTGGCATGATGAGATGACACTAAAAGGGAGGAAGAAAACAGAGAGAGAATAAAAGGGAGCTTAATGCAGTCAGTGGCCATGAAGGATGCAGACGTTCTTTTTTTTCAGTAATGGCCTTTAATTGGAAGTGGAGTCATGCATTACATAGACAGCCAAAGACAGGAAAATAAAAATATACGTCAAGCACCATTCATCACAGCATTTTGAAACTAAATTAGACATATTAGCGTCAACATTTGAGACTAACGACTAAAAAGTAAATGAAAACACAAATATGCATAAGGCTCAGGAGTCTCTGACAGCTCCTTAACAGCTTTTAAACATCCTTTGAAAAGCATTCAATCATTATGAAACAAGGGTCAGGATGTCCAGATGCCCATATGGCACTGCAAACTCAAGCAGCTTCGACGGAATTGAGAACGGAAACGCAATTAGCAAATTGTCTGTAGGTGAGACACGTTTTTGATGCGGCCATGACTCTGAGAATAACTGCATTGTGGGCTACTCGATATGCTGTTCACACTATCCATCCCAAGAGATGAGATTTTTTTTTTTTATAGCAACCTTTAATAACAGCAATACATATAAAATCATTGCAGCAGAATCCTCTGTTCAATTAAACAGGTTTTTCTCTCATTTTCCATCTTATTTTGCCAGTACGCCGCATTGTGGAACTGTAATTACAGGCTGTTTTTTTTTCTATTTCAGGGCATTTGCTGTGGGATGGACAGTTGTTATGAGTTAGTCCATTTTGCAGCAGCTCATTAAGCCTGTGTTTCTCTTAACGGAGGCTGAGTTTCATTATCTCTGTTTTAGCGCAGAGATCAGCTCTACGCTTATCAAAGCTTGACAGATGACGAAATGAAAGTCTTTGTCATTGCTTTCACCAACAGGCCTAATTGAATGTGTCTCTAAGATGCTCAAAAGCCTGTAAAAGTCTGGTAAATGAAATCAATACAGCATGAATACAAGCGGATAGGTCTGCGTTAACTGGTGGCACATGGATCTTTTGCTCTGAACGTAATGAAAACAACATAGTATCTAATTTCGATGATACACTGGATTGAGTTTGGACAATACTGCCTTTGTCACAGAACTAAATGTCGCTCCTCTCAATAATGTTCCATTTTCTCTAATGTTGCCTGGCAACGTTCCCAAAAAAGCCAAAGAACAGAAAGACATAGCTATATTAAAGCAAAAAGAGGAAAATATGCATCTCTGATCTTCATTTGCAGATACATTTGAGTTACTGTGATGCCTCCTGATTTGATCAGCAGCTATATTTCAAAAATCAAAATCAAATCAAAAACAAAAAATATATAACCAAATACAGTTGAAGTCATACGTTTACATACACCTTGCAGAATATGCTAAATGTTAATTATTTGACCAAAATAAGAGGGATCATACAAAATGCATGTTATTTTTTTATTTAGTAGTACTGACCTGAATAAGATATTTCACATAAAAGGCATTTACATATAGCCCACAAGAGAAAATAGTTGAATTTATAAAAATGACCTGGTCAAAAGTTTACATACACTTGATTTCAAAAATTGTGTTTTTACCTGAATGATCCACAGCTGTTTTTGTTGTTGTTGTTTTTTTTTTTTTTTTTTTTTTTTTTTTTGTGATAGTTGTTTGTCCTGAACAGTTAAATTGCCCGCTGTTCTTCAGAAAAGTCCTTCAGGTCCCACTCGATTTTTCAGCATTTTTGCGTATTTGAACCCTTTTTCAACAATGACTGTATGATTTTGAGATCCATCTTTTCACACTGACAGCTGAGGGACTTTTATGCAACTACTACAGAAGGTTCAAACACTCACTGTGATGCATTAAGAGCTGGGGGTGAAAACTTTTGAACAGAATGAAGATGCGTACATTTTTCTTATTTTGATTAAATATCATATTTTTTCATTTATTACTGCCCTTTAAAAGCTACAGAAGATACTTACATGTTTCCCAAAAGACAAAATAAGTTAAATTTACCCTGATCTTCAAATGTAAAAAGTTTTCACCCCCCGGCTCTGAATGCATTGTGTTTTCTTTTGAAACACGCTCCTTCAGTAAGCATTTGGACCTTCTGTAATAGTTGCATATGAGTCCCTCAGTTGTCCTCAGAGTGAAAAGATGGATCTCAAAATCATAGAGTCATTGTTGGAAAGGGTTCCGACACAAAAATGCTGAAAGAAACTTTTGTAAGATTTTTCTTCACTAACTTTCACTAAAAAAAAAAAAAAAACGCGGTTGTGGATCATTCAAGTAACAACACAGTATTTAAGAATCAAGTGTATGTAAACTTTGAACGGGGTAATTTTTATAAATTCAACTATTTCTCTTGTGGACTATTTTTAAACATCTTTAATGTGAAATATCTTATTTAGGTCAGTACTAAAAAAACTAACATGCATTTTGTATGATCCTTCTTATTTTGCTCAAATAATTAACATTTTGCAAATTCTGCAAAGTGTATGTAAACATATGTTTCATGACAATTAAGCACCTTTAATAAATTTCAATGCAAAAAAAGGATATATTTTTTCTAAATGTGCAAGAATAAACCTCATTGGTTAGTGTGTGTCAAAAAGTCCTGTTTAAGCTTCAATTTATCATATTTGATATGTCCATTTATCAGTGTTTATATATGAATATAAAAGCTTAATTTTAAATCTGTTTTTTGAAAGGACTGGGATTATACTGTGCAATTCATATGGATTACTTTTAAAATGTCTTTATAAACTTTTTTAAAGCTGAGAAAGTGGATGGTTGAAAATTATTTGTGTTATTTGAAAACAAATTAAAGTCTTATGGGTTTAAATCAACATGACGGTGAGTAAATTAGGTATCAATGCACTAAATGATTAAAAAGCAGAAAAAATGCATTAAACTAAACAGCTATATTTTTTATTTCCTTTGGATTTAGAGGTTAAGTCTGTATTTACAAAATACCGTGTTCAACTAAAAACAGAAAGCTTTTTATAGGTTTTGGCGGTTCATTTACATTGGGGCCCGAAAATGCAAACTTTTGAAAATGGGTTTCAAAGTCAAACATTTTACAAACAACACTGTTGTCTCTGTGTAAACTACAAAAAAACATTAATTAGTACTGTATACAAACCTGTACACAAAACTCAAATACGTAAAGGAAAAAAAAATCATATTTAGAACATCACTGTATTGTAAACGTACACTAAATATCACCCTTTTGTGAGCTTAACCCTATTATTAGGTCTAAACATCAGCTTACAACTGCTCTCCTTTCTCTCTTAAACACCAAAAGCATACACTCTGCTTTTCCCCTGCTGTCACTCTACTGGTTGTGGGACTAGGAACACACTGGTAAACAACCCTATGCTGGTGTTTTATAAAGGCTCTCCTTCTCTATTTTAAGGTGTTCTATGGTCACTGACTGCACTAACACAACTGTCCCGAGAGACCTCGCTGTATGGAACGGAAATGTTTCTAGGACAGGCTGATCTGATGAGTTCAGGCTCCCTCCATCTCTCTCTCTCTCTCTCTCTTTCTCTGTAAGCAGTCAGAGAATAGAAGGGCTGGGAGAAATGGTGCTACAGAGACAGCACCCAGCACAGATTTGGTGTTTGAGGACATGGTTTTCTCTGTAAATGCATTAGAGTTGTGCTGAGACATGCACCAGCTGAGTGGAGGCCGGCTGAAGTGAAGTGGCGACTGTCTGCGGTTCCTAACCTCCTAGCATCACACAATGTGATTTACCCAAGTAGAACATGTCCTGTTCCAACCAGAGTTACTCAGTCCATTTTAAAATGAAGAACCTGCTGCAGCCAAGCAATCGACTGTGAGATGAATGCAAATGCAAATGGATAATTACCTACTTACAGTAATCAAAACTACAAAGAATGCTAATGGAATTTGCGGTTACACTTTATTTTGACATTCTACTAACATTCTAGTAACTCTGCAATGTATTTACATGCCAGATAACTCATTCATTTGCAACTAGATGTCAACTAACTCTCATTAGAATATTAGTAGACTGTTAGGTTAGGGTTAGTAGAATAAGATGACCTACTTGCAGCCAGTATGTCTGTTGGAATACTATCAAAATAAAGTGTTAGCAGATATAAAGCAGATCGTCTACTGACTGCCAGTTAATCTAAGATTGCAAAGATACTTATTGTTAACAGAATGTCTAAAGTGGACTATTAAAATAAAGTGTTACCTAATTTGGAAGGAAATCCTATAAGGATCATATAGAAATCCTTTTAAGACTCCACAATGATTCAGATACTATCCAACATCCCAATTTTCACTTCCTCACTCTTAGCAGCTTTTGATTTTATACCATTTGGATTGGTTTCAAATTGTGACAGAAATTCCATTAGCGTTGCTTTAGGGCTGTTTTCACTCAATTAAATCACTTAAAATCTCTACATTAAATCATAAAGTAATCAAGTAGCAGTGGCATCACTGTGATATAATGCCTTATATACAGTGCCCTCCATAAGTATTGGAACAGTAAAGACAAAATTGCTTTCTCTGCTGTGGAGTCAAGACATTTGCAAATATGATTAAAAAAAGGAATATGAGACAAAACTACAGAATGTCACATTTTGTTATTGGGTGATTCAACACATACATGTTTTACCAGCTAAGAAAATCAGCACCTTTAGTTTAGTTTCATCTAATGTGATGTGTGCCTTACAGGTCTTAAGTTATCAGCTGTGTCCTGTTGCATTAATTTAACCTGATATTAAAAGCAGGGAATGTGTCGTATCAGTTATATCCATTGCTTCTGAATTCTGAAGTCTTGCATTCGACAATGACACACACAAACCAGGATGGACACGAGGGAGCTGACTTTGAGAGAAAAGCAAACAATGCTAAAAGAAGAGAGGAAATTAATTAGAACTATAGGAAAAACAGAAATCAAGAGTTTGGAAACCACCAGAAACAAACAAATCATAAAAGCTGTGAAAATAAACCCTAAAATACATGTCTGTAAAATCGCAAACAACCACGAGAAAACAGGGGTAATCTACTGTCCGCAAGAGAATTTGACACAGAATTCCAGAGGCTACAGCAAGATACAAACCTCTGATCAGCACTAAAATAGAAAGGCAAGATCAGAGTTTGCACAAAAAGCACAAAGGTGAGCCAGTAGAGTTTTGGATCTGAGTTTATGGACCGATGAGTCAAAGATTAACCTTTATCTAAGTGATGGGAAAGCAAAAGTGTATAGACAAAAGGGAACTGCAAATGATCCTAAGCATACAACCTCATCTGTAAAGTATGATGGAGGTGGTGTCATGGTGTGGGCATGCATGGCTGCTTCTGGAACAGTCCCTCTCAATTTTAATGACGACTCAATGCATAATAACAGTAGCAGAATGAATTTGGAAGAGTAGAAAAAACATCTTGGCTACCAATAATCATGAAAATACCACCAGACTCATCAGAAACCAGTTCATATTGGATCAGAATGATAACACAATAACCCAAAACACCCTGCCAGTTCAGTCAAGGAGTTTATCAGGGCAAAGAAATGGAAAGCCTTTGCCCTAATCAATCTCCAGATTAAAATCCGATTGAATGTGAATTTCACCGGCTGAAGAGGAGACTAAAGGCAGAAACTTCACAAAACAAGCAACAGTTGGAATTGGCTGCATTAAAACCCAGGAAAAAGCATTTCAAAGCATAAGACCAAGAGTCTGGTGATGTCTATGGGTCGCAGACTCACTGCTGTGATTGCACACAAGAGATCTGCAGATAAATATTATCTTTTAATCTTTTACATCTTCCTTAAATTCAACTGTTCCAATACTTATTATGCTCACATCAAATAGTGGGATGAACTCTAAAAGTGCTGTCCTTTTTATTTGGTAAAACATGTATATGTCGAAAAACCTAAAAAAATAAAATGTGACATTCTGTAGTTTTGTCTCATATTCATCTTTTAATCATATTTGCAAATGTTTTGACTCCACAGAAGAGAAAGCAATTTTGTCGTTACTGTTCCAATACTTATGGAGGGCACTGTACACACACACACACACACACACACACACACACACACACACACACACACACACACATTACATACACGTAATACACAGGGAACAGCCTCCACAGTATAACTTTGGTAAACCCAGCAGTATGGATGCAGAGAGAACACATGAATAAATATAGCACACACATTCATTTTCTCCATTCACCCTCATCGCCCTCCTTCAGCAATCATTACTTCAACATTAAATACTCTCTTCCCCATCTAGACGTGAAAATGCAGGGACTCTCTCACACTTACATTGTCAGAATCATTTAAGGGATCAGCACTTTGTAGTTCATGATCACATTAACTCTACACAAGGCAAACAGACTTTGGAGACTTGAAAGAGGACAAAACAAGCAAATTGAGGTTAATATTTAATTTTGTCTCCATGTAAAAGTCCAAAAGTGATTTGGCTTCACAGCGACACATTTACTTTCCTGCCATAGCACATTTAACTTCGGTATTAACTTTCTTGTCCTAGCTTGACACTTGAATAAATCAGATGATTAGTATATGTGTTTATTTAAACCCATGACATTAATAACCTCATGAAAAAGAAGTAGAGTACAGCTGTGTATCACCATTAAGCAATGCTAAGTATTTTTGGGAAAAGCAGAGGGCCAAGCGCCGAACCCTAAGGTATTCCATAAGGTAGCTCATGTGACTTATACCTAAGGCCCGGTTTTACAGACAGGGTTTAGACTAAGCCAGGATTAGGTCATAGTTCAATTAGGATATTTAAGTATTAGGCTTAGAAAAAAAACATTACTGGTGTGCATCTTGAGACAAAACAAAGGTACTAATATCTGTTTAGATCAGTCAGTGCATGTTTCTTTCAGTTTAAACACCTCAGACGTTTTAGTCTAGGACTAGGCTTAAGCCTTGTCTGTGAAACCAGGGGTATAAATCTGCTTTTGAATCATGAGTGACTGTTAATAGGTTGTTCTGTAAAATGAAAGAAGAAACTAAACTGAAAACAATTTGTTCAAGTGTTTTTGCCACAAATAAGTGCAAAGTAATTAATTTTCAATAAGTGTCTAGTGTTGAGGTTTTAAGCATATTAAAAATGTGACTTCATCGTGCAATATCTGGAGGCACCTTGAATGGTCTAATTAGAAGATGTGTCTTGTTTTCAATTAAAAATATCTGAATGTCCATAAAACAAGCATTTACTTGGGAAACAATATAGTGTAAGATAATACTGTATTTTTCAGAGTATATAATTAATTAAATTTAGTTTCCTTATCTTATTAAAATGTTGTCTTCTTTCCAATTCACCTAAAATAATGCTTTTCCTTGAAAAAAAGAAAGAAAAATGAACTTCATTTAAGACATATCTAAAAGAAAATCTTAAAAGTGCTTTAAGTAAACTGACCTTATTTTGAGAATGTTTAGATTTTTTCCCCCTACAAAAAGATGCTGATAAAGAAAGTGATTTTCTGCAGTGTAGCAAGTGTCATAAATAAGTACCTTCCCATTAAAATGCTTTTTATTAAGCCACTGAATGAGTAGGTAGAAAATCTGAAAAGCGGCTGCCTTTAGTTTTAAACAAAGTCTTTCTATCTGGAGACATCTGAAGGACATCTGGAGTCACATGAAAATAAAAAAGGAAAGGAAAATTAAAAAGTGTATAAAGTCTCTCAATGTCAGCACAGTATTTGTCTATGAACACCTGCCCCGCCTCCATCCTACCTTTCTAGGCCACTAAGAAGAGCAGCAGGGGCACTCCATTAGAGAGCAATTATGCAAAGTCTCCTGACTCCACAGAAGTAGAGATCTAGAGTGCCACTGTCAGCAGTGGGAAAGTGAAAGAAAGAGAAAAAGACATGTATAAAGACAGAGGCTATAGCATACTGTATATGCATCAGTTCTGCTTCTCTTTGAGATAAGCACTTTTACCGCACATCTCTTACCCTCACATAAAAGGGTCTATCTTGGGCTATTTTTGTTCACTCTTTCCATCTTTTCTCTAAGACCATGGTCAATTTTTCATGAAGATGTGTCTAAGAGTACCACTATTTACAGCTGCACAAGAACACACAGTTACCCCTTCAGTCGAATCACTTCGACGTTACATTGGGATCTCGCCTGAGAGACCGATCACCTCTGAGCCTTATTAAAAAGGCCAATTGAAAATTGGCGAGTGGACGTGCGCGCCGGCCACGCCCCCGTACATACGGGTATATAAGATGGCTGCGCGCACCACTCAGTCAGACTTTTGCTTTCAGAGCCGATGTGTCGAGCCTCTAAACAGCCGAGAAGAGTTCTTCAGAGTTCATGCTCCCTCCTGCTGCTGCGCTGCCATAACTAAAAGAGTGTTTCACAGAAAGAGCATTGTTTGGCAGCCGCCAGCGCGGTCCCGCGGGCGGCCGTTTTCACGGCCATATAAAGCCTTTTTGCATTCCAGCGAGCAGCCCCGGCGAGTGCATTGCCCCGCGGCGCCTCCCTGGGCAAACCGGGATCACAAAAGAGCAATTTCTAGCGGCCGTTTTAGACGTTCTTTTCAGGATGTCTTTTCGGCCGTGCGTTTCTGGATGTGGTAGTTTCCTCTCCTCAGCGAACGGACATGAGCGCTGCCTCACGTGTTTAGGCTTTGAGCACACTGGGGTGGTGCTCATGAATGGTTCATGCGGTGAAAGCATGACCATGACCACGCTGAAGTCCCGCCGCTCGTTCGCGAGCTGGCTCCCCCCGCCTCCCTCCCGTGGTCAGCCGTTGAGCCGCCTATGCTCTTCGGCCACCGCGGTGGAGCGCGGGGGGGGACATTCAAATTACAATAGACAGCGTTCCGCCGGCTCAAAAAGCCCTGCGGACCTCTCTATCTCAGCGCGGTCCCGTTGAGTTTCCGCAGCAGACGCTTCCCCGCCTGGCGGGCTGAGCGTCTCCTTCGGTGCTCCTGCAGAGGATGAGATGTCTGTCACAGCATCAGAGGGAGAGTCAGACGGTGACACATCTCTTCCCGCGGCGCGGCGCCCACCCTTGGTCGCTGCCCCCCTGGAGGTTGATGTCGATCTGTCGGCTATGCTTCTCCGGGCAGCCGGGGGGGATCGGTTTGAAGGTTCCTCAGGGGCCCGGCCGATCCTTCTAGGCTGGACGACTGGTTCCTGGGGGGGGCCCGGCGGCAGCGCCGCGCTCCCCCCCAGTCCCGTTCTGACCGGATGTGCATGAGGAGCTGACAAAATCTATGGCGCCCTATTCATTTGACGCGCTCTCCAGCTCCTCTCCCCTCGCCACTCTCCATGGCGGGGCAGCCAAGGGGTACGTGGCGGTCCCCCAGGTCGGGCGCGCCATCGCGGTGCACCTTTGCCCGCGGGCGCGGCCGCCTGGTGGGGCCCTCCGCGTCTCCCTTTTAGGGCATGTGAAATTCTTCCGCCCTCATCGGCTGGGCCTTTTCTGCGCCCCCCGACACGCTGCCCCGCACTGCAGGCCATGGCAACACTGCAAAAGTGCCAGGTGCAAGCACCCTAAGGCCTGCACGAGAGTGGTCCTGACCAGGGGGTACTTGAAGAACTCCGCGCCGCCACTGACTTCGCCCTTCGGGCTACTAGGTCGCGGCGTGTCCCCTTGGTCAGGTGATGTCCACCTGCGTGGTCCAGGAACGCCACCTATGGCTGACTCTGGCCCGGATGGCAGAGGCCGACAAAGTTCGCTTTCTCGACTCTCCCATTCCCCAGAGCGGCCTATTCGGCGACACCGTGAAGGGGTTTTGCTCAGCGGCGTCGAACGTATCGCCGGCCCCCAAAAGCCTGCGATCCTCCGCCCATCAGCATACCCCGTCGAGATGCCAGAGCAGTACGCCTCCCCGTCGTTCGGGCTGGGCATCTCCTCTGGCGCTCCAACGGTCCAGAGGCAGACGGAGGCCGTCCAACATATCCTGCCCCGCCGCGAAGTTACCATTCCGCCGCCTGGGCCCCCGCCTCCGCCTGCCCGTCGCCGAGGGCGTCCCCCCGCAGCTCCGTCCCCTGCTGAGCCACACGATCCAGGCTCGCAGCCGACGTCGAGCCGCCCGTGGGAGAGGGACGCCGCTCGCCTCTCAGGGTCCTGCGACGGAAGACCCTCGCAGGCGAGCTTCGAAGCGTCCCTGATGCGAGCACCCCCGGAGGTGGACAGAGCTACTCTGTCGGCACTCCCGCTGGAAGCGGGACTTAGCCGGTCATTTGAAATCACAAAAAGACCCAGCCTTCTCACCTCTGGGGCCCCGGCCCCGAGTTTCCTTCCTGAGCAGCACTTCCACTCCTCGGAACCAGACTCGGGACCGGATGTCGCCAGCGCGGGAACCAGGGAAGTAGGTAAGCACTGCTTAGTGCAGTTAGACACTTCTCCAGGACGTTTATCCTTCTGGGTTTTGTCTCCTTCCCTGTCTTTCCCCAGGCTGCCCCACCACGGTCACGCCGGTCAACGTTCCCTTGATACCACTACACTGGTTGATACGGACGGTACGGCCCGGCTCCAGGCGTCCGCCCAGACTCACAGGTACCCCTTACATTCTTTATTCAGAAGCAGGTGTGCCTCTGTTCTGCCTGCGGAGGTCGCGTTCCTACTGGCGAAGGACGCGATCCAGCCTGTCTCTCCAGCCGGGACGAGGTCGGGGTTTGATAAGTGTCCTGACTTCACGTGTCCAGTTAGAGTGGTGGGTTAACATCCGCCCTGGATGGAGCTCTGTTCCGATCCCTTCTTAGGCTGTCGGCACACATGCTCACGACGACGCACATACAAGTATGTTTACGTCTCCAGGGCTGGGTTGCAGCCATCTGCCTGAAGGGCACCCGCTGTCGCGTCTCGATCTTCCCCGGCGCACACCCCTTCGGCGGTCTGCCCCGGGGATCGAGCGCTCAGCGCGAGGTGCGTCCATTTGGCTAGTCCCTCTCCTTCCTGCCTTCTTAGGCCATGGGAGCTCCCCTGTCCCCTCTTCGGCAGACAGGTATTCGCGTCTTCAACCGTCTCTTCGACTGGTGCTTTACCAGCCCACTCGTGAGTTCCGTTGTGCGAACATTGGGACCTGGTGCCTCGGCACCCCCGCCATCTGGTTCTTCAGGCCAACCGAGGAAATTCGTTTCCTCGGTCGGGAGCCCGACTCGGTCCTCAAGACAGCCCGCCTTACTACCAAGAGCGCGCAGTCAGTGCTGTAGTTCCTGAGTCAATCAGGCACAACACAGCGGTTCTCTCAAACTGAGGCTCCTGGGGCACATGACAGCTCTAGCCGCTAAGAGCCGCTAAGCTTGTTCATGTGAGACCGCTTCAGCACGATCGAGTCCCATGATGGGCATGGCATCTCGGCCCACTCCGGACTGGCGTTTTCCCGCAGTTTGGCCGACAAGCCAGCCCGTGGCTTACCGCGGGTTGGGTTGCCATGTACGACAGAGGCTTACAGCCTCTCCATCTGCTCCCAGGGAGTACGTGGCAGATTTTGCTACTTGCCATTCACTTGAAGCAGGTAAACTCAACCGTGCAGCCTATCGGCTCTCACGGCAGTCCACCACCTGCAGGATGGCGACTCCACCCCGTGACGCAGCTAGTTTGGAGCATATCGGTAGGCCAGCCACATCCGCTCGCCCCCGATTGCTCTCATTACCAGCTGCCTCTTTCAGAGTAGCGCTGGCACTCAGCTGACCTCCGGGGCCCAAGTACGCCCTTCCCCAGCGAGCCTCCTTGCACAGACTCTGTGCAAGTCCAGGGAGGACGAGGAGTAAGTCTGTTGGTTGCGCTACAAGAATGGCCCACCCAGGCTCAGGTCTAGTAACCATTCCCTCGCGGCAGTCCCTCCCTGTAGGGCACGGGATGACACCCAGACCTCTCCGGCCTTCGCAGGCCGTGATACAATTATCACTCAGTACCGAGCTCCCTTGACTAGGCAGGCTCGCACTGAGATGAGGTCTATTTGCTGGCTTTCCACAGAGTTACACGGTTGCAGTATGCTTCCCTTCCTGCAGGAGAGTTGAGCGCAGACTGTCCCCTCACTCTAAGTATATGCCGCTGCTTCGCCGCATATCACATGCAGTAGATGGAGCTAAGTAGGTAAGCATTCACTGGCCGTGAGGTTTCCCAGAGGTGCCCAGAACGCACCCCACACCCTCTTGGGGCCTTTCCGTCGCCTTCAGAGCCGCGGGACGCTCCAATTGAGCCACTGGCCTCAGTCGAGCTAGCATTCCTGTCATCAAGACAGCGCTCCTGACCGCCCTGGCTCCCGTTAAGAGGGCAGGAGACCTACAAGTTTTCTCTGTCAAGTAACGCCTCATACCCTCTGGGACCCCCCCGTCGCCCTTCTGGGCCGCGGGGTGCTCCTCAGGAGCCTCGGGCCTCAGTCGAGCTAGAATTTCTGTCAGTAAGACAGCACTCCTGACTGCCCCGGCTTCCTTTAAGAGGGTAAGTTACCGACAAGCTCAGGTTCCTCAGAGGTGCTTAGCACGCACCTCATACCTCGTGGGCCTCCCCGTCGCCCTTCAGGGCCGCGGGTCGCTCCGTTGGAGCCACGGGCCTCAGTCGAGCTAAAGTTCCTGTCATTAAGATAGCGCTCCTGACTGCCCTGGCTCCCATCAAGAGGGCCTACAAGCTTCTCTGCCAGCAAAGTGTGTCGAGAATTCGGGCCCGGTGTTCTCCACGTTACCGTCGAGACCCCGGCTCGGTGCCCAAGGTCCCCACCACGCCTTTCCGCGACCAGGTGGTAGACCTGCAAGCTCTGCTCTGGAGGAGGCAGACCCAGTCGTGCGATGTAGTGTCGTTAAATATGTGAGACTGAATCACTCGGCACTTCAGCCGCACCAGCAGCTTCATCTGCCTCGGGATTCGCAGAAAGGGAATGCTCCCCGAACTGAGGTTGGCTAAATGGTGGTAGATGCCCCTCCCTGTTATACCCAGGGACAGCCGTGATCCTTGGTTCATGGCACCTCACCAGCAGATGTAAAAATCGGAAGCTGCGGGCTGGGCGACACCCTACCTTCGCTTGGTTCTCCAACCTTGCGTAGAGGCCGTTCTCCCGTGTCCTAACTTAGGGACTCTCAGGCGAGCGGGAAGACCGGCTGGTGTCGGCTTGCTGCGCCATTCCCACGTGGATCCGTGCGCTATTTCCCAGTATGTTCCCTCCGGCGAACCCTGGGTCCTCCTGCCCCGCAGTCAGGGCTAGGCGCGGAGTAGTCCTGCACTGTGATCCTGCCTGGGTTTCCTTCGCCCCGCAGGTTGTGGCTTAGTTTTTTATTATTCCAGCGGAGGAGACCGCTGTTTCCCTCGTATATCCCCAAAAAACTTTTTATGGATATATTGAATTATTCTTATTCCACATGTAAAATTTCATGTGCTCCGCCCCCCCAACCCATGCTTCAGTACAACTGGCATCCCTGGAGGGGCCCCCTTATTGGGCCCCAGGGCGTTGGGAAGGTTACGTTACACTTCGCCTGCCGGCACGTATACTTGTCAGCACGTGAAGCTGTTGCGTAACGCGGCGTCAGGGTCGTGGCCTTTTCCATGGGTTTGTTCCCAATGTAACGTCGAAGTGATTCGACTGAAGGGGTAACGTCTAGGTTACGAAGGTAACCCTCGTTCCCCGAAGGAGGGAACGGAGACGTTACATTTCCCTGCCACGCCCCTGGCGTCGCGCTGACGCCGGGCTCTCCCGGCTCTTCAGCAAAAGCCTGACTGAGTGGTGCGCGCAGCCATCTTATATACCCGTATGTACGGGGGCGTGGCCGGCGCGCACGTCCACTCGCCAATTTTCAATTGGCCTTTTTAATAAGGCTCAGAGGTGATCGGTCTCTCAGGCGAGATCCCAATGTAACGTCTCCGTTCCCTCCTTCGGGGAACGAGGGTTACCTTCGTAACCTAGACGTTTTCTCTTTCCTGGAAGACATGCATGCTTTAAAGGTGTTTACACTTTTAATAAAGTCTGTGAAAAAAGGGCCTGATGTACTTTGTTAATTGGAAGGAATTTTCAGTATTGAATTTTCACAGGTGTTTTCTCAGTATTGCAAATCATGCATTGGACTGTATTGCATTTTAGGTTTAAAAGAAAAGTCTGTGCACCTAATGGAAAATGTCCCGACAGAAAATGACTACCACTTTTCAGCACTTTTTTCTTTTTTACCATTGTAGATATGGAAGATGCCCTTACTTTTCTCAAAATCTTCCATTAAAACATCCACACGCTTTTGAAAGAACATAATGTCTTATAAACTAACCAGATTTACTACAGAGAAAATTAAGGTAACAACGCAATAAATCCAATAAATGTGCAGATGGAAATGAAAAGTTCTGTGGATGGTCTACTTGCATTGTGCAAATTAAAAAATACAGACACAGCTAGTGCATTTCCATAATGACCAACGCAATCTACTAAGAGCTGTGCAAATTAGCATAGAGTCACAAACAAGACAATGATAATTGGGAATGTGTAATCTACTACAACACAGGTGCAAAATGGGTTAAGACGTGTTTTTTGAGGCGTTAAATAATAATGCAAAGACACTTAGAGAGGTACAAAAGTAAAAAAAAAAAAAAACCTTATTGGTTCTCTTAAAGGTACATATTAGTACCTAAAGTGGACATTTGTTACCCTGGACCACAAAACCAGTCATAAGAGTCAATTTTTTTGCTTTGAGATTTATACATTGATTTATTTCCATTGATGTAAGGCTTGTTAGAATAGGACAATATTTGGCTGAAATACAGCTATTTGAAAATCAGGAATCTGAGGGTGCAAAAAAAAATCTAAATATTGAGAAAATCACCTTTAAAGTTGTCCAAATCAAGTTCTTAACAATGCAAATTACTAATCAAAAATTAAGTTTTGATATATTTACAAAATATCTTAAAGAAACATGATCTTACTTAATATCCTAATGATTTTTAGCATAAAAGAAAATCGATAATTTTGACCCAAATTCTTGGCTATTGCTACAAATATACCATGAATGGTGACTACCTATGACTGGTTTTGTGGTCCAGGGTCACATATTAGTACCTAAACAGTACAAACATTTACCTTTTGAAAAGGTACTGCCCCAGTGACACCTTTTGTACCATTTTTTCTAAGAGTGTACCAGTATATCGACAACCGCAAACCTAGTAAATCACCTTGCATGATTCAATTAAAGGTGCCATAGGATGGAAAACTGTATTTACCTTTGCATAGTTGTACAGAACTGCATAATAACAGTTCTGTACATGGACATGACATACCATTGTTTCCTCCTGAAAGACCACTGAAAAATAAGCCAATTCCAACATAACAGCGATTATTACGTAAGAGTCGTGATCATTAATAGTCACGCCCCCAACATTTGCATAAACGAATCATCAGAAGTTCTGCAGCTAGGCTATTGTGAAAAAAAAAAAAAAAACAAAGCGAGGACAACAGCGAAAATGGCAGATCACGTGAATAAATGTTGTGTTCCAGGTTGTGCAGGAGATGTTAAGTGCAGGGATGGGTTGGTGTCTGTACTCAGAAAGGCAAGGAAAACAAATAAGGCATTCTAATTAAATAAGGCGAGCCACTGAAGGGACATCTTCTGAAGGGAACCTGTTACAATGGCGAATGATTTACAGATCCTGAGCAACGCTGACAAGCATCTAAACGTCTAAAATATTTGGTAAGTACTGCCGCTGTAGTATAACGTTACACAGAGCACATGCGATCACAAAAGTGAAAGTAAAATGATCCTGCATTCAAAACGGCATCGACGTTTCAATGACCCGCCGCATATTAATAGCGGCTCTGGCTCCGTGATTATATATTTTCCTCTATGTGTGAGCTACTGAAATGAGCCGCTCTATGAAACAGCCAATCAGAGCAGAGCTCATCATTATTATTCATGAACCTTCCAAATAAGGCAATAACAGAGCATTTCATTCTAGGGACAAATCCTAGGGTTGTAAATGAACCTGTAAAACCGTTTCTGGAGATTTTTTGCCCTTTCCCATGCCATTTACCTTCTATGTAGATATCAGAGAACAATTTAAAATATTGTATCAATGCATTCTATGGCACCTTTAAATATACCTTTTCCATCATTTTTCATCTGAAATGTAAACTTCTCCTATAAATGCATATGCAATGAGGTCAGCTGCAATATAACTGTGTATACACCTTTTAATCCCTAGTTTTTCACTGCGTGTCTTTAGTAAAGCCTAATAGTAGTTTTTAATGCCAAAAGCCAAATGCTGGTCAAGAAAGCAATTTAAGCAAATGGTTTCGCTTAGGGTCCTAATGGAGACTGGTTTTTGAGGGAGAACCTGACTTATCAGCAATCCAAAACAAAACACATGTTGGTGACCAGTATTTTCACCACAATGGTCAAATATTTGGAAGGACAAAGCACATCTATTTCACATACAAAAGCGATACCTTCTGTCCTCCCTCACACACATAAACACCTCAGCATTGTTGGTCAAGGGCAGCTTCTGGTGATTAGTAGTCCAGCTGCATTGCTGCTCAAGGACTAAGACAGGAAGAGCCCCAGTTATTTTAGGATGACACGCTTGGAGAGAAACGGAGGCACTTTCATTTCCAACATGCCGTAAATAACACCAAACCCCAGAAAATATCTCAATAAACTTGGGTTTCAGTATAACCTTGTGAGGTCAATGACATTCAATTAAACAAACAATTTTAAATCTGAGTCAAATCATGTAGGCTTCTTTATAAGACAAAAGTTGCAGAAAGAAGAGAATGGAGGACAGACAAGGACCCATCCGAAACATCCTTCTCCATTTGCTCATTTACTTGATCATTCTAGTGTCAGCCTGTTTTGCTGCAGCTGTCTTCCGCAATGCTCATCCTCTGCAGTGTTATACTAATGATAAATACACCAGTGCACAGGTCGAGACGAGAAAGTGGCGGGAGTGTCTGTCTATTTAGTTAGCCTTGTACTGGCAGTCTCAATGAGTGCAATATTGATCTGTCAGACTACACCCCTGAAGTCAGCTGACGTCCTCCTTACTGGAATCTTAAACTTTCTGCCCATTACTAAAAGTACTGTGGTGGTGGTACCATGGGACAGTGATGGTATCAGATGGTAATACTTTAAAATGTATATGTATTGAATGATTATCATATTGATAGATTTTATACGGTGTACATTTCTATTTACAGTAAATGTAAAGCATTTTAAAAGTAGTTAAAAGATTGTCATGGTATTAAAGGAGTAGTTCACTTTCAAAACAAAAATTTACAGATAATGTACTCACCCCCTTGTCATCTAAGATGTTTATGTCTTTCTTTCTTCAGTCGTAAGGAAATTATGTTTTTTGAGGAAAACATTTCAGGATTTCTCTCCATAATGGACTTCTATGGTGCCCCCGAGTTTGAACTTACAAAATGCAGCTTCAAAGGGCTCTAGACGATCACAGCAGGGGAAAAAAGGATCTTATCTAGCAAAACAATGGGTTATTTTCTAACAAAAAAAAAAAAAAATTATGTACTTTTTAACCTCAAATGAGTGTTTAAGATTAAAAAGTATATAAGTTGTAAATGTTTTTAGAAAATAACCGATCGTTTTGCTAGATAAGACCCTTCTTCCTCAGCTGGGATTATTTAGGGCCCTTTGAAGCTGCATTTAAGCTGCATTTTGGAAGTTCAAACTCGGGGGCACCATAGAAGTTCATTGTATAGAGAGAAATCCTGAAATTTTTCCTCAAAAAACACCATTTCTTTACCACAGGAGAAAGAAAGACATGAACATCTTGGATGACAAGAGGTTGAGTACATTATCTGTAAATTCTTGTTCTGAAAGTGATCTACTCCTTTAAGATGCAAAACGTATTGCAGTTATTCCTCTCAGCGCATCTTCTTCCAGAAACTAAAGTAGCCAAGATGACGGATTACTTTATCTGAGAATATTTGTTGTCAATATGAAATATTACTTACTTAATTTAAGTAGACATGTCGAGCTTTCTATACATATATTTCTTATGTCTGTAGAGTAGGTATTCACTGAGATTCAGGTTGTTTTATTTGCTTGTCTGTGAAGAGAGACGGTAGAGAGCGCACATGGTTTGTTTTCTTTATTTTACAAAAGTACATTTTTCTGTTTTTATTATACTATACACAAAGAAAAGTAGAGTCTTTGCAGTTTCAAATTATACCTTATTGTTATTTGTGGGTTGTTTTCATGTCTGCGGGTTGAAGCAACCCCAATAATGTAATATTTAGCCCTTGGAAGGTGTCTCTCACATTGTCCCACAGCAACATTAAAACATTATTGATTAGTGTACAATGTTTTATTCATTTAGCATATTTAATATTAGGGGCATCCAAGTTATTTGACATATTTGAACATTTTTTTTTTAAAGTAACACAATAGTTACTTTCCTAGTTACTTTTATGATGATGTTACCCAGTTATGTAACACAGTTGCTATTTGTAAGAAGTAACTATAACCAGTGTTAGAGTAACGCATTACAAGTTACACAAGTTACTACTTTTTCCAAGTAACTAAAGTAACGCATTACTTTTTAATTGACAAGAACATATCTGAGTTACTTTTTCAAATAAATAATGCCAGTTACTTATTTCCCCATTGTTTTTACAAGCTCTCCTGTCCCCATGTTGAGAGAAATCGTGAGTATGATGTTACTTTAGTTCTAGAATAAATGTGAGCATGCATTAATTCATCTCACTCACTAAAAAAACAGATACAGTATTCCTCAAAATGAATAAAAACACTGAAAATCAACTCAGAATATGACGCAAACCTGCAATAATTAAATATGGTAAATAATACAAATATCCTTTATGTATTTAATCCGATTTAATTAACCGATGTCTTTGCTGCAGACCTTCGACGATCCAATTCATCCATACTAATAAGCAATAAGGACTCAAGAACATTTCTTTTCTTTTCTTTTCTTTTTTATTGCTAAAGAGTTGATATTTTTTTGTCTTCTACGGCCTACTGTACAGGCATGAATTTACTTTTCTCTAAGCCTGAGGCTTTTGGTGCAAAAAGGCTTTTACATTAGCAAAAAAGATTTAACTTTTTATATTAAAAACAAACAAACAAGCCCTGCCCAGATTTGAAAAGTAACGCAAAAGTAATGCAACGCATTACTTTCCATAAAAAGTAACTAATATAATTAGTTACTTTTTTAGGGAGTAACTCAATATTGTAATGCATTTACTTTTAAAAGTAACTTTCCCCAACACTGACTATAACTAATCATTTTTTTTAAAGTAACATGTCCAACACTGGTTATGAAGCAATGAGAATACTTTCTGTGTGCAAATAATTCAACAATTTATTCAACAATTTGTTCATACTGTAAACAAAAATCCTTCTAAATGGAATGAAGGTGTAAAATAACACTAGTATTAGACACTAATTGCTGGTTTAAAGTAAATTCAGCTGTCAGATACATATTTTTAAAATAGACATCCTTCATCCTCACTGTGTCTGTTTAATTTGATTAAAAGTATGTGCCCTTCCCCTGGAGGAGGGCACTGAAAGGGCATCACAATTTGTATTCACAAACATGCATGGCATTGAAATAATGGGCAAACACACACACACACACACACACACACACTTTACTAACAGGAACACATTGAGGAAAGTCAAAAGGTAAGTCTGGACACTGCAGCTTTTTTGCAAAGTCATACATTTTATGACGTTTTGTTTTAGATGTTTTCTTATGATTTCAGTTAATATGAGACATCCTGTAATCTAATTAGGTAAGCTATATTAGATATGTCTTGTTTCTCCTTGTCTAGAGAATGACTCTGCATATTTCAACTCGGCACAAATCAATGCCATCACTAACATCAAACGTGGAGTGACATCTGAATATGCAGAAGTGCAAATGAGAGTTAGAAAATATTATCGATAAATAAATTACATAAATAGGACAACATACAGTCAAGCCCGAAATTATTCATACCCCTGGCAAATTTTGACTGAAAGTTACTTTTAGGGGCCGTTCACATGTTGAGCCTAAAAACGCGTGGAAAATGCTAGGCGCCGCTTTCTCTTTCTATCCAAACCGCTCTGTAGCTTGTGCTCCCGTGGCGTCTGCCATGACCATCAACCATGACCTGCACTCTCCATAAATACCCGGAAGTTTCAGCAAAGGATAAAAAATAAAAATTGCTTGCAGTAGCTCTGTTATTAAATTTATTTAAAAATGTTTATTCCTTTACAGCTATGATAAGCTGTTTCTCCAACTTGGCAGTGCTTTCAATGTTATTAAGGGAAAGGATGAAGCTAATTGGTTGGTTCATGTCACATGACCTGCGGTGCGCTTGCGCATTCTGAAAAGTTGCGATGTTTTTATCTCGATGCGGTGCGGACGCGCCTGGAAAAAACGAGTGCGTCGCACCGCGTGCGCATCGCGACCGCGTCACTTCCATTATGCACGTGCATACCGCGCGTCTACATTTGAAATAACGAACATGAGCGCGCAAAAGACGCGACATGTGAACCAGTGACCAGAAATGACACAGGCTTCTCCCAAAAGATAATACGATGTACACGAGCCATCATTATGGAGAAAAAAAAAATATTTCTCAGCTTTTATTTACATTTGAACAAAAAGCGCCATGTCCAAAATGATTCATACCCTTTGCAAACTGTCACAGTCTATGGGAAAATCCAAAGTTCTATACCATTCCAAATAGTCCTAATCACAGTAAACGGCACTACGAAAAAGGAGCAATACATCAAAATTCTCAACAACAACATCAGGCAGTCTGCAGAGACTGCCTGGCCTTGGGCACCAGTTGACATTTCAGCATGACAATGACCCAAAACACACAGCAAAAGTAGTGAAGAAATGTTAGCAGACAAAAACATTAAAGTTTTGCAGTAGCTCAGCCAGAGTCCTGACTTAAATCCAATTGAGAATCTGTGGAGGGAGCTAAAGATCAGGGTGAAGGCAAGGAGACCCTCCAACCTGAAAGAGCTGGAGCTCATTGCTAAAGATGAATGGGCAAAAATACCAGTGGAGACATGCAAAAAGCTGGTCAGCAATTATAGGAAGCGTTTGATTGCTGTAATAGCCAATAAAGGCTTTTCTATTGATTATTGAGAAGGGTATGAATAATTTTGGACATGCCACTTTTTGTTCAAATGTAAATAAAAGCTGGAAAATATTTTTTTCCCACAATGATGCCTCTTGCACAGCATCTTATTATCTTTTGGGAGAATCCTGTGTCATTTGAATAAATGGTTGAATAAAAGTAACTTTAAGTCAGAATTTGCCAGGGGTATGAATCATTTCTGGCTTCACTGTAAGTATTTAATATCACCTGTTTTAAACAGTTTAAGTTCTTTCTAATGTGATATTTGTATTTTATTTTACTTAAGCTTTTCAACTAACATTTACAGTAATTTGAAATATAGTTTGGGTTACTAGAAACAAACAGGCCAAAATACCAATAAAACAGATAGATAGAGCTTTTTGAAAGAGGACGTGAACTGGCACATTTGCATTTGGACAGATTTTAGAGATTGTCTGATCAGACACTGAATTTCAAATTCACATCAACAACACAAATTTTAAACGCCGCTTTATAGTAGCGATTTATATTGTGGCCTGCATGAGAAGCAACCAATATCGTTAGAAATCTGACAAAACAAATGATGCAAATGATAATTGCACATAATAATAATGTGGCCCACAATCATGACAGTGATAATGGATAGAAAATGACAGAGGTATTGTGGATTTGACATATTTGTGTTTGTGTGGTTTTGGCATGTAATCACTTTATTTATTGGACACAGAAGAAAAAGTGATGGACAGACAGAGAGAAACAGATGAGGTTCCAGCTAATGCATGGATAAAAGAAACAAACAAGCAGCTGTGTGTAACTAGGTGTCATGTTAATTGCCAGTTAATTACATGTAATTGTTTGCATATTGCCAGTATACCATCATTCATATGCAAGACACACATATAAAGAGGTAGGTGGTGGAATACAAACATTTTGCACAATGTGCATTGAGCAACATAAACAAAATGGAAATCCATTATGAATGATGAATCTCATTATGTCAAATCCCATGATGCAAAGCACATACAACTCCCACACGTGCCTCCGCTAATGCTGCGTACTGTACCTGGGTGACATAATCATCTATAGTGCATTAACACGCTAACAACACACAAATGTATTCACAGCTAACAGGGAAAATTTACAGTGCTTTGGCTATAGAAAGTAGGGCTGTGTAATATATAGAAATTATTAAAATATCGCAAACGTACATATCGCAATTTGCATATCCCCACAGCTTGCAATATTTGGGCCAATTAAAAAAAAAGACAAAGAGAAAAACACTAACTGCTCTTGCATAAATAACTTTTGTAGCTTGAATCAGTGAGTGAAGACTAAGCAGTGATTTATTTTTCATTTTTATAATTCAACTGATGTGAAAATGATTACACTAATGTTAAAATTAGACTTTTTATGTAATGCTAGAGTAAAAATGGTCTTAAAAAATAGTCACTGAAAATGAATGGAAAGTACACAAATACAAAAATACTGATCATTTTTTTGTGTGTACAATCTACAAATCATTCATGATGCAGAAAAAGGGTGCACAGCAATAAAGGGGTGACACTCTAAAATACCAAAGAGTGTAAAATAGAAACCCGTGTTCAGGTTTGACGGTAGTAAAATTAATGCAAAAACTGACATGTTTAAAGTAAAATGTCAAACAAAACAAAATCTAAACCTTTACAAAAAGTTGTCTTTGAGAATGTCTAAACGTATATCCAAATCCACAACTTAATAAAAGTAAGTCTTTATGTCTAAAAACAATTAGAAATTTATAAGCCTTTTATATAGAGCTATTGTCATGATTTCTAGCTGGAGTGCCAGTGAGTTTCGCTAGAGGGCACTTCATTCCAGACTGTTACCATTTACCCCCGGACTCCATTTCCCATAATCCTTTGCATGGACTCATCAATACTCATTGTCTGCTCACCTTAAATAAGCCTTGTTTAGTTTGTCATTCTTTGCAAAATCTTGTTAGTTGTTACACTGCATTTCTGAGCATTCTCCCTAGCTGAATTCATGTCTCTTTGTTTTTTTTTAATCTCTTGCCTGTTTCTTGGATTTCCCCTTTGCCTGAGTTTTCTACCTTGTCGATTGTTTTGGATTGTCTGCCTGTGTTTTGACCTATTGCCTGTATTTTTGGAGCACGTCTCTGGTTTGTCCCAATAAAGCTGCATTTGGATCTCCAACCTGTTAAGTCTTGGAGCAGTTTGTAACAGCTATATAGGAATCTAGTGGCTAAACCATTTTACTATGACCACATGGCACTAATCTGACTTCAAAAATATGAGTTTTAAAAGCATTAACATGAAATACTGCCATAATTGAAAAGTAAAAAATGTATCTATCTCTCTCTCTCTCTCTCTCTCTCTCTCTCTCTCTCTCTCTCTCTCTCTATATATATATATATATATATATATTTATTTATTTATTTATTTTTTCAATGGGGAAAAATTATCATAATTATTGCATAAATATTAATTAGTACCAAAAAATTTTACTGAAAATAAAAAAAATTAAATTTCAGGAGTTCGGCTACTTTTGACCATGAACAACACAAGTGTGACTCCCAAATGAACAGTATGAACAGGGTTGAAATATTTTTGTCAGTTGGGTTCTTTGGCAAACAACTTCTTTTTTATTTAGTAAAGCTGACAATAAGAGCAAATATAGGTTGAAAAAGAAACAAACCACCCCAATCAGTCTAGCTCTGATATTTATTTGTTTTTGTGAACTTGCACTATTGAACTACGTCTGTAATTTAATGTGGTGTTTAAAAACGGAGCAAAATCCAATCATCCTGTCTACAGATGCTGTTTCTGTCGGCATCTCTGAAATAATGATTTGATTGCGGGGTGGGTGTCCTTTTGCCTCGCATGCCCCGATCCTCTAAAAGCTAAGCCTGGATGAAGCTTAGTGCTGACTACCCAGATGGACAATCCCTAAATGCATATATATGCACATTTTCGGTCAGGGCGCACATGAGTTTGTGTATTGGTGAGCATTATGGTATGTTCCGCTGGGTTAAAGATTTTATTTTAATTACATAGGTCAAAAACATGGTGTAGGGTCAGGGATCAGTGATTAAGGTTTCCCATCATGCCTTGCACATATAGCCTCTGGCATTCACAGGAAACGTTGCTTGTTTACTGTAGTGGATAATCAAAGTCACCAAATGTTGGTTATTTAGTTCCTCCAATCTCTTCATAATAATCTCATGATGGCAGATGTGCAGATATAGCTGGATATATTAGAATGCCTTAAGGGAAACAAGATTCAGATTCATAGTTGAAAATCCCCGGGATCAACCTGGATTCATAGCTTGCTTACAGCGTACAATAAAGGATTTGTAAGAAATTTTTATGCTGAAGTTGAGTTGATGAGGAATTAAAAATGTGATTTTGAACTACATTTTTAACTACAGTGAAAATGTCTTTTTTCCCTATGAAAACCTTGCAACCACAATGCTTTTTGTAACCACAACTACAGTTTTTAGGGTTTGAAGTACTCTACAGATGCAATACAGTCAAGCACACTTCTATTTTGTACAAGGGTTGTTGTTGCTCGTAGACCTGACATGCAAACAACCCAAGTGGTTTTATCTTATTTAGCCTACAAATAAACTGAATAGATTTGAGTTGGTTAGACAAATTGTAAACACAGCCTATAATTCGGCCCGTATTCACAAAATTTTTTATCTTACCACTAAAAGTTGTCCTAAATAGCAGTAAAAGAGTTTTTTTACCAAACCCATTCACAAAGCTGCTGAGACAAACTTTTACTAAGGAATAGAGAAAAGTCTTAAAGGGATAGTTCACCCAAAAATGAAAATTTGATGTTTATCTGCTTACCCCTAGGGAATCCAAGATGTAGGTGACGAAGATTTTTAACTCAAACCGTTGCAGTCTGTTAGTCATATAAGGGCAGTCAATGGGCACCAAATATTTGACAGTGAAAAAACATACACAGACAAAACCAAATTAAACACAAAATGATTGGTCTGTGCAAGAAACTGAACAGTATTTACATCATTATTTACCTCTGATCCACCGCAACGTTCAACTGTCCTGAGCGCGTTTACAACAGCCGGCAGATTTAGGAGCTATTTTTCGTGCTTAAACGCTTTGTGAAATAATTTAAAGAGCAAAAATTTAGAAGTCCCATTTTTAAGATTTTCTCCTAAATCGGCAACTTATGAGCTACTTTTAGCCTTAAGATGTTTGTGAATACGGGCCTGGTCTCTAAATATGGTCCATTCTTTGAGTCTATGTGATTGCTGTTCTCTTTGTTTATTGTCCATCAGGAAAAATTCAAGTTGAAACAAATAGCACATTCCTACCAAAACAACCCAATGGATTTATCATTCTTGTCCACAAATAATATGGGTCAAGTTAATACAAGTTTAATACTTTGGGTTTCTACTAAGATTCATTATTGAGTCATATCATGCTAAAACCAAACCCTTAAGTCTTCCATCATTTTTATGAAACAGTTTTGGTAAAACGGTCTTTCTGCTTTCAACCACTCCATGTTGCGTATTGACAGGCAGTGCACATAATCCACCTCTGACCATAGTAATGGTTACTTTTTATTTCTACACTGGGTTCTGGTGAGCGCTGGCAAAGAGAGATACGTTTGCCCTCATAAACTGATGAGCTCTTCACCCCTCAATACCTCTTAAAAATGTTTCCACCCAGCCCTCTATGAACCTGAGCCAAGCACTAATGGATCTGAGACTTCTCCTTAATAAACCTCTCATGACCAATGACCTGACAAAGCTACAAATTAGGTGATTCAGCTTAGATGTAAAACAACTCTTAAAGCATTTAAAAGCCTTCCCCGCCGGAGCTTCCGACCGTTCATTTAATTGTGGGCTGAAACAAAGACAGGATGTCTTATTGAAGCCTCAGCCTGCCACCCATTTACCACCACCACAACAACTACAACAACAAAACTTCTAAAAGAAACTTAATTTGCTCTCTGAACTTTCCCCACCATTCATCAATAGAGAGACAGGGGATTAAATTGAGTTTGTCCGGGACTGGGGCAGGCAGACATGGGTCTTTTACTGGAGTGTTAAACACAAGCTCCAGGGCTGCTCTCTCTCTGACTGTCAGGTGAAGGTCTCAGCCTAAACTGCAGCCAAGATACTGATGAAGACTGGCATAGTAATAGCTGTCGCTGGACAGATACAGGATGTGTGTTTGTCTTCACACAGATTGGGATGGGAAGACTGGTGTGCCTCAACAAAATGTGTGAAGATACAAACTTAGGGCCAGTTTACACCTGAAATTAGCATCTGTCTCAGGTGATCCACCCGTAGGTGGACAGCACTAAATACAGTTTAAATTAGGAGATGTGTATGAATTTTATGATTCGATTATGTGATTTGATCCAATTCCAATCTCGGTTGGTTGCAATTTGATATTTAAGTGGATAGACACTATATTGCCAAATATGAATACAAATCTTAATGTTTAAGATAGTGGTGGGCATAGATTCATTTTTTTAATCTAGATTAATCTCACTGTAATCTTGGAATTAATAGATTAATCTAGATTAAAATGGCTAATCTGAATTCTGACGAAGTCATTCAGAATATGTGTGCTACTATGTATATGTGACTAAAAGTAAGTCTTTGAGAACGGGTTTCTCAAGCCAGGTGGCGCATTAGACCAGGGGCTCATCTCCTGTTTCCAAAATGCATCACAAACTGCTTGACAATTGCATTTACAACACAATTAAGTATACAAACTTGTGTAACCAACTATTCCTACACTGGTACTTCTCCGTAAAAGGCTGCGCGATGTGCGCGTTGCAGTTAAATACACAGACGCGCACGGGCATGGATATCTGCGTGCATAGTCTTCGGTTAAACTGCGTTGCTTTTAGAAGCATCAATTCAGTTGTTGCATATAGTTTAATGTCTTTATTTCGGGATTATCAAAGTAAATTATAACTAACGCACGTGCCCCAGTAAAAAGAGTCTAGCAACGCACCTGCCCTGAAGCAAACCCGGCAGCTTCATAGCTGCATCCATGTTAGCACGTCTCGTTTGATGTGGTAATTTCACAGTAGGCATACACACAGGTTCGAAGACTCGTTCTCGCCCCCTACAGTGCAATTCGGCTAGGTATACATCCGCGCTAAAATATCAAGGTGAAAGTAATCATAGCTTGCGTAGTATAGACCCAGCTCCCAACCCAACTTTGAGAATAGATTAACGGCGATTTTTTTTTAATCGCCCGATAAGAGTCTCACGTTAACGCAGCACGTTAACGCCGATAACGGCCCACCACTAGTTTAAGCATATAATGATATTCCAGGGAATTTTATAGCAACAGTTTGGACTTGACCCCTTTTCTTTTCTAACACGACAATGCATCTGTGTATAAGAGACAAGGTTCAAAATGAAATCATTGATTCAGTCAGAGTGGAAAAACTTGACTGGCGTGCACTTTAAATGCAGACTTTGAGCCAAAAACTCATCACCAATCACCAATGACTTGTACATATAGGTACAGTCATTTTAGACACTTCCTAAACCGTTGCAATAGAGATGAAAATGCAATTTTTAAATACATGAATTATGTCTTCATCTTTGTTGCCAGTTTTGGAAGTGCCCTTTTCTGTTCTAAAGAAGGGGGTGTCCCAATACTCTTATCTATAGTGTATGTACAAGTCATTGGTGTTTGCTGATGAGTTTTTGGCTCAAGGTTGCATTTAAATTCACACCAGAGGTGTTCAGCTGGGATTAGGACTTTGCTTTCTGCAGACCAGTCAAGTTCTTTCACACTGACTGAATCAATCATTTCTTTTTGAACCTTGCCTTATACACAGATTCATTGTTATGTTAGAATAGAAAAGGGTCCTGTCCAAACTGTCGCTAAAATTAAAAGCACACAATTCCCTAGAATATCATTATATGCTTAAACGTTAAGATTTGTACTCATGGAAATTACTAAAGTAGCCAAACCTGTTTATTATAAGGGGATGTCCCAATACTTTTGGCAATTTAGTGCATGTCAGGTACAGTACATCAATCTCTTTTAAATATCCTGCAACTAATGCTGTAAAAAAAATGGCAGAATTGAAAAGCTGAGACTTTGTTTCATGTTTTCATTTCAAAACACAAAGCCCATTGAAAGTTGTTGGTCGAAATTTTGTTCATACAGCACTTGAAAAAGCTAATCTAAAAGATCAATTCTTTAAGAACTGATATTGGCTCATCAAAATGAGAATTGATTCAAACTAACAAATCAAGCTTTAAAAGGTGTCCAAAATGTCTGTGTGATCTGATCAGTCACACACCTCTCCACATCACATCTGAAGTGTAAACAATAATCTTGATGCATCTCAGACAATGATGAAAAACCACTTACTCAAAAAACTACTTTATAAAGAAGTCGTTCTTAACCAGAGGGCCCAGGCCCACTACAGTCCTCAAGATGACTTTTTAAGTAACATTTAACTCAAATTAATTTCTTATTGTAATTCACCCCTTCAACAACAGTTTTTTACTTTGAAGAAACAGGACTCCCACAGTCTTAGAAAATCTGGATATTTTTATATTATTATTAAAGTTAGAGTTTGTTAACACTGCTAAGTAGCAATTATGAAAAAAAATGCTTGATATATTGAAGGTATTTTTTTTTTATGTGCAAAATATTATAAATGGCAAACAGCAATCAAACAAAGTTATATTTCAGTGTGTTAACTACTGGTCATCTATATGCTATTTACAATATTTCTGTTCTCTTCCAGTCTCAATAAATAAATAAACACATCTTTAACCATGCTGGGTCATAATAAACAACTGTTGCTTTATTTATCAACTGCTGTACTGCAGTGACATTCTGCTTAATTATTTTGCTCATTATTCTGTTTAGTTTCCATAGACCAGTGCTTTTTGTGTACAAAAAACAATTTCAGAAAACATTTCACCTTGTGCAAAAGCACTTCTCCTCAGACAAGTTTTTTCCAACACTAACTCAGATGGCTCAAGGAGTCCTGGTGCGACTATGAGCAAGCGGGAGGTAAATACAGCCTCCAGCCCTGAAAACAGTAGAAGAAAAGAGGTCCCTTGGTAGCATTCACGCAAGAACAGCTTGACCCAGCACAAGTCTGTTTATAGAGCTTTGAGTTACTGCCATGCAAGGACTCGACAGTGTTTTGGCACAAATGCATCTGTCACTTGGTAGAGACCATTAAGCAGAAACCTCCATGGAAAGGCTGCGTGACATGACATTATCTTCAACAACCATGAAGAAAACTTTTGAAGATAAAAGAAAATCCAAGCCACACTGCATTAAATATTGCTTAATTAATAACAGAAATAGGTTGTTCAGTTTAAAACCTTTCATCAATTTAATGCACCCTTGCTAACTAAAACTATTCATTTCTTTACAATAAATAAATAAATAAAATTGTTGTGTTTATACAATGTTCCATTTGCATGGTTAAAAATTTAAGCACTGAATGCAAAATCTGTCTGAGGCAAGGTAGATCTATGGTTCATTGTAAAAGCAAAAATAACAGAAAAGAGAAGAAAATGTAAGGCCAAGCTACTGGGTATTTTTGTGGACTCTTGAAAACCAGGCCCGATGAATTGAAGCAATCAGAGAGACCCGTGAAATCCAGCCATTTATGCTGAAGCTTTCCGAAAGACTAGAGAATTTCAAAACAGATCCAACTCAATGCCCTGAGAGCTGGAACCAATCAAAATCAGTCTAACCCCTGAATGGGATCCAATCCAAGAGCCCCAAAGAAGGCACAATGACAAATCGAACTCTGCCTAGATTAATATCAGAGACCCAATCAGCCAAAATGCCACTGCGAGAGAGTGGCATCAGGTGGAATGCTTTAACTAGGGTCAGTCTCAGAACAAGACGCAGGCAAAGCGAAAATATCAGGACTGTCACAGATCAAAACAGTCAACACAAAAGCCCATTTCAGGCAATTCTGCCAAATGAGAGCACATCAGACCTGAAAGAGAAAAGAAGATTTAGTCTGACATATGCGAATGTGTTGAACTGTGTGGATGGTGATTAGGACAGGAGGAAGATGGATTGCAGACAGGAAGAGGAAATCAGAACTCAGGCAATGTCCTTTCTTCTGTGCAAATTGCTCAATTTATGAAACTGACTTTTTAATATCAAACAAGCTAAAAAAGAATCTGCCTTCCACAGTTTCCAATCAAAATCCAATCAGAAACTAATCTATAGCATCTTAAAACACATGAAGGTCAGGAGAGTAATGTTTGTGTCATCAGCATGAAGTAAGCATGAATGTCCACCTTTAACCCTGTCCCTAAACCTAATTTACGGACCATATAAAATCGTACAACTGGGATTGTAAACCATTTTTCTAAAACATAACATAAATATAGTATATATAGTTTAACCATGTATCCATCATTGTAGATCTTTAACCATTAAAGGGATAGTAAATGAAAATTACTCCATGATTTACTCACCCTCAAGCCATAGGTGTATGACTTTCGTCTTTCAGATGAATACAATTCAGAACATCACTCTCTTGAGGACATGCATGAAACAGTCTGGATTTTTCTTGACACAAATGCATCAATTCACTTGAGAAGGCCTTTATTAACCCCCCAGAGCCGTGTGGAGCATTATGTTGGATGAATGCACTTTATTGGACTTCAAAATCTCAACAGCCATTCTAAAGCTTGGAAGAGCCAGGACATTTTTTAACTGAACTCTGATTGTATTCATCTGAAATTAGGAAGTCATACTGTATACATCTAGGATGGCTTGAGAGTGGGTAAATCATTTAAATTTTTTGTGTGAACAATCCCTTTAAAGGGTTACTCCACCCCAACATGAAAACTTTGTCATTAATCACTTAACCCCATGTCGTTCCAAACCCATAAAAGCCTGTTTGTCTTCGGTACAATGATAAAAAAAAAAAAATTGGTTCTTGGTCGCCCCTCCATCTCCCTCACAAATAATTTGACAATTTTAATGCTACTAAGCCAAAAGTTGTTAAACCAAAAGCGGCTTTTTAGTGGATTTGGTTCTGGAAGTATTTTTCCCATTCATTTTCCCCATAGGGATTAGAAAAATAAAAAAGTCTTTGTTTCAGAGTTGCAAGCCGTGAACCAGACCAGCCAGCTACGAGGTGAATATCAACATTACAGACATTGTTTGAAGCAAAACGGTTATTTGAGAACTGGATACAATTACACAAGTGCAAGACTATGAACTTAAAGGGTTGCTTCACCCCAAAATGAAAATTATGTCATTCCAAACCCATAAAAGGTTTGTTTGTCTTTGGAGCTTTGTGGCTGTCCCATTGACTGCCAAGTAAATAACACTGTCAAGGCCCAGAAAAGTTTGAAAGATGTTGTCAAAATAGTCCATTTGCCATCAGTGGTTTGACTATAATTATACAAAGCCACGAGAATACTTTTTGTACGCAAAGAAAACAATGTTTGCTGTTTGCGTTGAGTGGATACTCTCCAAAATGGTGCTACGGTGAAGCAGAGGGGACAAATTGTTGAATAAAATCTTTATTTTAGCTTTCTTTGCATACAAAAAGCATTCTGGTAACTTCGTAAAATTATGGTTGAACCACTGATGGCAGATGTACTATTTTGACAACATCTTTCATACTTTTCTGGGCCTTGACAGTATTATTTGCTTGGCAGTCAATGGAACAGTCACAAAGCTCCCGGTTTTCATCCCAAATATCTTAAATTGTGTTCTGAAAATGAACTAAGCTTTTACGGGTTTGGAATGACATGGGGGTTCGTGATTAATGACAAAAATTTCATTCTGGGGAGGCGTAAGTTCATAGTCTTGCACCTTTGCCATTTTATCCCGTTCTCAATAACTGTTTTGCTTTAAATCAATGTTTGTAATGTTGATATTCACCTCATAGCTGGTTGGTTTGGTTCACAGCTTGTAACTCTGAAACAAGGTTGTTTTTTTTCTAATCCCTATGGGAAAAATGAACGGGAAAATACTTCCAAAACCAAAGCCACAAAAAGCCGCTTTTGGTTGAACTTTTTATTAAATGATTTATTAAGGAAGCAGAACCATTAAGGGGAATCAAAATGTGAATCAATATACCTGGTCTCATGACAGAAATACAGCCTGGAGCTAAATACATACCAATAAGAACATGTCACTGCAGTTTCCAAAAAAAAAAAATAACACTAGAGGCAGTAAAACTCTGACACATTGTATTCCCTTTCACACAAAGTATGATTTACAGAGTTTGATCAAGTGTATTTTTTGCACAGTTACTTAAATAATACTATATTATGACTTTTTGAAACTATTTCAATATTTAATGTATATTTAATATTTGAAAACTGATGTGTTTGAATATTAGCATGATATATCCAGCTTCATATATATATAGGTTTTCATAGATGGTAGGTTTGTTTGGTAGCTCACGCAGTACAGATATGTACTTGAGATGTACTTGAGAGGTAAAGAGCTTCGGTTCGAATCCCACGTAACTACAACTCGACAAAAGAGTTCAAATCTACACACAAGGAGGATTCAAATGGCGTCAGCAAATGCGTTTTATATCTGTTTTGCATTTGTTAACACTATCGAGTAGGTTTAGGGTTGGGATTGGTGTAGGGCAGTGTTTCTCAACGGGGGCGGTACCGCCCCCCAGGGGGCATTGGAAGAGCATCCGGGGGCGCTGAAAGGAATAATTTTGAAAGGGGGGCGCTGAGGTGGTTTTGGGGGGCGTTTGGTTAAGACGAGTTTAAACCGAATATGTTTGAGCTGAAACTTGCAGAAGAAAATGGTCTGCCACATCCTAATGGCATTTCTACACTGGATGCACCAAAGCGCACTTTCTATATCTATTTGTTAACTTGTCCGCAGCATAAGCGCGCGGAATGCGTTTACTGTAGCGCTCCTGCTCAGTTACTGAATGACTGATTATAACGGGATCTACGTGCTTTAACGCAACTTGTTGCGGCCAGTGTAGCAGTGTTAAGGTCATTGCACACTGAGTCCGATGGGTATTAATTCATCCGTTGCGGAAAAAAAAAAACGCAAAACAACACGAAATAGAACGATGTTGTTGTCCACTATCTTCTTAAAAAAAGAAACAGATATAGGGCAACGAGGGAATACTTTTAAGGCGCACCTCCTTATTAATAAACTAAGGGATTATCTCGGGTGATTCAAAGTTTATTTCAGGATGTCAGTCATCTTTGATGCTTTGCTAGCATTACTGGAGCCACATATTATAAAGAAGACCACTAATTTTTGCGAACTCAGCGTACAAAGGCCTTTACAGTGCTTTGTGCTGCGGGAAAAATTTAATGAACTTGACAGACGTAATTCTGGATTTTGGCGTTCGCTTGTACGGTGGCTCTGAACTGTCAAAACACTTCTCAAAATGCTTGCTAGGAGGCAGTGTGCAATAAAATTATGTATGGGCTAATGTGGGCTGTTATATTTGGGTTTAGATAGGTTACATACTTTTAAAATAGGCCTATATATTATAAATAAAATATACATTACTATTAAAAAAGAGAAATAAGATTTTTTTAATGGATGAATAAAAAAAGGTTAGATTAGATTTGTTTATTTAAAAAAAAAATACCATTAAAAAAAGCTTTTTAATTGAATATATTTTAAAATGTGTTTTCCTCTAATTCTAAGCTTCATTACTCCAGCTTTTAGTGTCACATGATCTTTCAGAAATCATGCTGAATGCCATAAAGTCAAGAATATGTAATTTGTTCTCTTTAACATTTATTTAATTGACTGAAGTACAAAGAAACAAGTTCCAATGTTTACACTTGCCAACTTATTTTTGTTAATATAAACACATTTTGAGCCAAGATCTAGCTTTGCTTGCAAAGACTGAGAAGCTCCTTTAATACCCAAAGATGGTCCCCTCACCTATTACCAATTCACCTGGCTCCTGTCAACTGTCAAAACAGTTTAGCTTATTCTATAACCTTTTCACTTTTATTTTTCTTCTGTCCCAATTGTTTTGGAGTGTGTTGCACTTTTGTGACTTAAAAAAAAAAAAAATTGTTTATATTTTATAAAATACATGTAGTTGGTCAGTGAAAACTTTGGAAATCTTTTCTTTGTAATGTTGTCAATTAAAAAAAGTTAAATAGAATTAAATCAAAGATTTTATCATTTTACAAAACGTCCCAACTTTTAGTGTTGTACTTAGTTTTCTTTAAGGTATTTGTAAGCAAACTACGAAATATTCTAAATTTCTTTTAAATATAGTATAGAGTTTACATTTCTTCCATTTGCATGTGTAAATGTGGTATTACCCACAAAATTAACCATGTCCACTATCTCAGAAAAAAGGGAATTCAATATATTCTCAAAAAGGAGGGTATTTTCCAAGGGATAAATATATATATATATTTTTTTTTACTGAAAGCTAATTGAAAATATCCAAACATATCACAACAGTAAAAAGGGTGTTCAAGATGGAAGAACAAACTAAAATCACTTATGTAAAAATGTCCTTTTGGATATGTTCTAAACAGGAATTTTTATTTAGTCTTTTTAAATTTGGGGCAATAAAGTATACCAGCATCACAAAAACACTGAAGCTGTAGCAATGAAAATCGCCAATTTGCTTAAAAACTAAATAAATGAATGTTATTACTGTTTTTTTTTTTTTTTGTATTTTGTTTTTTTATAATTTACTGTAAAAAAGTATATCACTGTCTTTTTTGATCAATTCAATGCATCCTTGAATTAATTTAGTAAAAATTGTAATGAGCCAATACATTTGAATTACTATAAATATAATAACAGTTCTTATTATAAACACAAAATACTAATAATAATCAACTTTAATATTCAGTGTGGACAATTAGACTATGATTTATTTGATGGGGGGCGGTGAGGGACCTGAATAATGGGTAGGGGGGCGCTGGCCCAAAAAAGGTTGAGAACCACTGGTGTAGGGCATATTTTTGTAACAGTCCCTGGATATCTGAACTCTGAACCACCACAATACATACCTGAAGCAACGTAATAAATACATGACAGGGTTCACGTATTGAACCTGTATTTTAGCGCCACTCAGTAGACATTTCTTTTTGAAACTGCCATGAAACGTGCAGTAAGGTACGTAAAAATGGTGCTGCTAAAAAGTTCCCAGAGGTACATATTTTTATGAGACTGTGTTGAATATTTTCCATACAATTCCCATCAATAACTATATAAGAATGGGATGACATATAGTCATAAGAAAAGTGCTGCTGTGTAGGATAAACAATCAGAATTCACAGTTCTCTGAATCCACACAGATTTAAATGATAATGCAGCAGGCATAATGTATGTTTTTAACTGTAACCTCTGCGCCAACATTCATTTAACCAATCTAAGTTTGCAGATATGAGATATTCCCAAGGCAGCGACATCTTTACAGTACATGACATCAGCCTTTGCTAACCTGTTGACTAAGGGGACTGAAACAATCACGTCACTGAGCTTTTTTTGGAGAGGACAAGGTGACCTTCAGCTGCTACACTACAAGCAGCACTTAACACTCTTCGACAACAGCATCAAATGACCACTTTTACAAAACTCCACCTATCATTTCCCCTCGATTAGCCTTGAAGTGACTCACATTCTTCATAATTGACCTCTAGTTCCTCTGCGTTCATCACACAAAAATCAGCACTGAATATAGATATCCCATCAGCCCCCTAATGCCATTTTCTACTTTGGCGCCATTCAATGAGATGAAAGGAATAATAAGAAAGAGTAAAAAAATAGGCCCTTGGTTCTCTCAATAGCGCTATTAAATGTGAGTAATCTGCTGAGTATTTCCCCTGAAGCAGGCAATGATGTTCTACAATGTCTGTTTAAAATCCCTAAGCAAACAGATTTCTCTCTTCAGCCCGGCAGCTCAACATCAGTTCTAACAAGGCCTGATCTGAAGTGAGTTTCCCAGGCCGACTTCATTACCACCCAACTAAAGCATTTAACTACACGCTGTGTTGATAATGGAACCCTCCAGAAGCAGGGAAGCATCTACTACTCAAATCGATATGTGGCATGGTTGACTTAAAACTTCCTGACACTTGGGATTGACTATTCCTGAAAGAGTCTTATCAAAATCTGTGCACATTCGAGAGTTTACACCAGAGCTGCGAATGAAGATGTGATGCTCTCTACAGACCAGCTTTGGGATTTCTCTGGAGAAGCAGAGCATTGACGAAAATTAAGACAGATGTTATGTATCTTCCTAGTTAGTTTTCCTTTCCCCTCTTTTAAATCTCCTCCAGATTCTGACATCTGGAAAAACAGGTGGTCACGCTGCCTTCAAGTCCTCCTGGGAAGTTCTTTCTTAAGAGTTCAGAAGTTGGGATCATGATGTGATATGCATTCAAAAATGAATACGCCTCTTTTCTGACAAAGACAGGAATTTGTTAGTATTAATGCAACTACATGAAAAGCAAAATAAGCAGTTTTGGTGTGTAATTCATACCTAAATTCATGAGAGAGAGAGAGAGAGAGAGAGAGAGAGAGAGAGAGAGAGAGAGAGAGAGAGAGAGAGAGAGAGAGAGAGAGAGAGAGAGAGAGAGAGAGAGAGAGAGAGAGAGAGAGAGAGAGAGAGAGAGAGAGATGATGATAGTAGTTTTGTCGAAGCAACTCATATTCTTATAAACTGGCACAATGAGCAGTGTTTTTTCTTTTTGAGGAAAACATTTCATGATTTTTCTAGTGGGCTTCAATGATAACCTACAAGTTAAATGTCCAAATTGTAGTTTCAATGCAGCTTCAAAGGGCTCTACATGATCCCAGCTGAGGAATAAGAATCTTATCTAGCAAACCGATCTGTCATTTTCGAAATAAAAATTACAATTTACATACTTTTTAACCACAAATGCTTGTCTTGCCCTTTAAAATGCAATTTGGACCTTTGCCTACCATTGAAGTCCACTATATGGAGAAAAATCCTGGAATGTTTTCCTCAGAAACCTTAATTTCATTGCAACTGAAGAAAGAAAGACATGAACATCTTGGATGACATGGGGGTGAGTAAATTATCAGGAAAATTATGACCAATAACAATTTGCTTCTGCTATGATTTCTTTAATTTACGCTCAGAAAGTCAGCACAGACACTGGTCTGTGCTGTAATTAATTTGTGTTCATCTCATAAATATGATCATTCACGCTTTCTCTAATAACTAGACTTTTGATCTGTTAAAAAAAAGATTTCAGCTTTAATAACCAGAATCACACACTCAGAAGCAATAAACCACAGATTGTGTTATTTTTAGATGTCATGAAATAGATCACACAACAACAAAAGACAGAAAATTATCAGAAAATAATCAATTCAAAGATATGGCAGCAATTCCCACCCAAAAAGAAAATTATTTAATCACCCTCAAATCTTCTTTCGTGTTTCATAGAAGAAGAAAAAACAAGTCAGGTTTGGAACAACATGAGGGTGAATTAACAAATTTTAGATTTTGGGGTAAGCTACCAAACTATATCACAGTTAATATATACAATAATTTATTAAAGGGGTCATCGGATGCCCATTTTCCACAAGCTCATATGATTCTTTAGGGTCTTAATTAAAAGTCTCTAATATACTTTGGTTAAAAATTCTCAATAGTAGTGTAAAAAAACACCATTTTACCTTGTCAAAATCAGCTCTGCAAAATATCAGCTCATTTTATCGCATGGGCCCTTTAAATGCAAATGAGCTCTGCTCGCCCCGCCCCTCTCTGCTGAGGGATTACGAGCTGTAATGTTTACTTTAGCCGCATTTAGCCGCGTTTAGCTGCATTAAGCCACATTTATCTGCAAAACTTTGCAAAGATACATAAAAAAAAACCTTATACTCACTTCTGCTGTGGGTGAAGCTGCATCAGGAATGATTCACACAAACACAGATGCATGTAGATCGGGATCGGTGCTTTCCTTTTAAAAACAAAAGTAACATTGTCCTCTGCCTCTTAAGTGGCCCAGATGTCGGGAGTAAATGACAACTGCTATGTTCATTATTACATCCAACAACAGAACACCTCAATCACTCAATTAGAGTCTTCCTCTGCACCTGAGTCACATAATGCCGATCGTATTGGGACTGTTTCAACTCGGTGAGGGCGGGTTTAAGGTAAGATGCTCATGTCAATCAACTGTTTCATCACAGTGACAAGAAGATGAGAATGACCTGATTTTAAAAAAGAGATAATACTTTTAAAGATTACATTTTTATCATTGTAGTGTATTTGTGTATGCAAACTGCCAACACACATTAATGTTCAAACAACATGTAAAAGTTAGTTTTGCACCCGATGACCCCTTTAATGTTCAATTTCATTTTTAAAACTAAATAAACATTAACTAAAAAGATTTCTCATTTTGATTTAGTTTAATTTAATAACTAGTTAAAATTTGTTTAAATAACAAGTACCTTAAGTAATAATTTTTGTCTTTTAATATTATCATGTGAAACCAGTTAACAATTAAAAAAACTGACAAACATTTGGCCAGTAATTTCACTGACAAAATGATTCAACCCAGTGTCTTTTAAACATCACTTTGCTTCCAAAATTAGTTTCATGCCCACAACAACCAGAAGCTGAATAAATCCAGCCAATCAGACTGGACCTGACTGTTTTAGCCAGAGCATGGTATTTTTGCGCACAGTATGCATTAGACAGTCAGAGAACAGAATGTGAGCCACCCATACGAGATTACAATTACTCTAGGGATGGAGACCTGGAAGTGTTGTCCATATACAGCAAGGCTAATTAGAAATCACAGTCTTGCACCTGTGAACTGTTGATGAGGTTCTCGCAGTTCAGATCCAACACAACAGCAAAATCAAGTGTCATGAAACGACCTTATGTGTGATACCCATATCTCACTGCTCCCTCTTTTCCTCTACTACTCTCTATTCACTGACTGAAGATGAAACACTTGATGTGCCACGGGCGGCCCCACAGTCCCAGAGCAGCAGCCTGAAGTGAGAAGGGAATTCCCTGTGCTGGGTTCAGAATTGCTGACAGATGGAGAGCCGCACTGACAGTGCAGGTGTGAGATGGGCCAGACAATTGGCTGATGCACTCCGAGGGCTCTCCACAGTGTCACACAAGTTTTTACTCAAGCGACTCGCTCCTAAAATATCTTCGCTGAGGAATACGGTTCGGCCAGAGAGGAATTATTTGTCTCTGTCTTTTCTATTGTTAGTCGTATACTAAACCGAGAACAAAAGCCCTATACAACAATTCCGTGGACTCAGCCAGCGGGGAAGTACACAGGAACTTCAGTTAAGCATTACCTCAGTGCGGCCTACGGGGTGCTTCACACTTCTCCAGTATTTACAGTCCATCCAAGAGCTGTTTTACAGCTTCTGTAATACACTCGCATTGATTCATGGACACCCTCCCAAAAGAGGCGTATTACCCAATTACAGTGGCCCGTAGCTCATCGATCTCTCCTCTCCAATGACAGCAGGTCAGAGAAGGAGAGCTGCCTCTATAACTCACATCACTGAGATAGGTGACACTTCACAGGATTAGTACTGACCCTATCTGAGGTCATGGTTTGTATAGCTTGAGAAGAGGACAAAAGCAGGCTGATGTAGATGGAACAGCAAACGAATGCAAACCGAGGGTCATTAAAGAGTGAATGGTTATGGTTTAAAGCTGCGTGATAGGAGGAAACAGCTGTCTTTTTCCCGCAGAGCAGCGGTTCTTAAATCCAGTCCTCGCATAGGGACATCACAGGAAATTCCACCATGATTCCAGTTCGAATCGAACGTATATGTTCCGTTCAAAGGGCATTGAAGTGTGCGAGACGTGAATTTAAACTGTATTTATTTACAGAGGTGTATTATGTCACATTTCACGCTTCCCTAGTAAGTTTCGTCTGTGTTTGAAGACACCACAGGCAATGGTCCAGCGCAAATCTGTGAATGAATGTTTGGAAGTGAAGTAAACTTTAACAGATTTCTCGTTCTCAGGGAGTAGGGGGCAATGGACACTGTGTAGGGAACATGTCAGTTGGAACAGTTCATGCACAGAGCTCACTTAAAGGAGAAGTTCACTTCCAGAACAAAAATTTTACAGATATTTTACTCATCCCCTTGTCATCCAAGATGTTACTTTCTTTCTTTCTTCAGTCGTAAAGAAATTATGTTTTTTGAGGAAAATATTTCAGGATTTCTCTCCATATACACTCTTAAAAATAAAGGTGCTTGACGATAAAAGAACCTTTTTTGGCTAAATGGTTCCATAAAGATCCTTTAACATCTGAACAACCTTTCTGTTTCACAAAATGTTCTTTGTGGTTAAAGAAGGTTCTTCAGATTATAAAAAGGTAAGAAAGAGATGGTTCTTTAAAGAACCTTTGACTGAATGGTTCTTTGAGAAACCAAAAATGGTTCTTCTATGGCATCAATGTGAAGAACCTTTTAAAGCATCTGTTTTTGGTGCCTGCAAGTTTGAACTTCCAAAATGCAGTTTAAATGCAGCTTCAAAGGGCTCTGATCCCAGCCAAGGAAGAAGGATCTTATCTAGTGAAACGATTGGTTATTTTCACTAGATGATGGCCAACTCATTGAGAATGAATGACTTTCTTTAACGTCAAACCACGGTATGTGTGAAAGCCCCTTAAGTAACAGAATGCATTTTTATGAAACACTTGCCAAGTCCTCGCACGGCTGCATACAGCATTTCTTCTGACAACACAGAGATCAGCTATTTTCAAACTTATGTAAATAGAAAAGCCCAAAATGGCTCTTTCCTCACCCGAGAGATGAGAATATGACAGCATCTGACTAAACCGTGACAATTCGCCTCTACCCGAAGCATAGAAACAGAAGGTCTTCAATATGCTCTGTGCAAAGGAAACAAAAAGACACAGTGTCACACAGCATGACGGCCTCCACAAACCCAGACAGCAGTTCAGCTTGCTTCCATCCCTGTGAAAGAAAGAACAAAACAACCTGAAGACAACAACCAGAGCAGCCCTGTCATTTACTGGATTGAGTCAAGGTACTGGGTGAAGTTTGTGATTGATGAAAACATCTCCGCAGCTTCTGTCAGCGAACAAATGGCTGACAAACACGACACCAGACCCTGTAACACACACAAAGATGTGAAGCCCACCACAAACACAGAACAAAAATCTAGTAGTCACATGTCTCAAAGCTCTGTCTAACTGTGGAATTTTAATATAAAGGATGAATTAATATACTTCTCACACAGCCAAGGCCAGGAGAGCATGTGCTGTCAATTCCTCTTTTTACATTTTCCCACAATTCATGAATAACGCAAACTCCCTAATCAGCCGTTCTCTCACGTAGACCCTTGATTACTGTCTTTCTCAATTCTACTGAGTAAAGGCTGGAGTAAATTGCCAGCCTTAATACCTTAATCTCTGTCACAGTATAGAACATGCGGACAGTCAATGGAGTGATTTGCCCAGCTTTTAAACTTACAGCACGTTTAAATGAACTGTAATCCCTTTAGTTCAGTCTTACACCTGTGAAGAGTTCATGGGCCGGACACCGGGTTAAAACAGGGTCTTTGTCAAATTAAAAAGGATAGGCATTCAGTTATATTATCTGAAGATATCTGGTAGAATTTGCATATGAATGGGCCACTTCTTATTAAATGCAGATAAAAGTTATTAGCATTTTTTTGAAGACAAATTACTTTAACCCCCTGGTGTTCTTCAGTCATTTATGAATTTCAAAAATTCACATTTGGGTTCATTGTAAGGTTAAACAAAATTAGTAAAGGTTTTGGCACTTGATTTGTGAACACAGACAAAAATCATAATCATGATTCAAATAGGTTAAAGGGTATGGGGAAAAAACAGTCCCAAACCAAATCATACCAAAAAAAGAGATCCTAATTAAGGCCCGAGCCCAAAGAGGCGAAATCATCTCTTGGGGGAGGAAAGAGAATGCACCATTTTCCTGATGCTACCGGGATGGCGATTGCGCTGACGGCTTGGGCCCATCATCGCTGCTTGCAGCTATATTTAAGTTTGTGTTCCAAAATTTCATTTTTCAGGTCTATGCTCAAAAAGTGGCTAATAAATGGAATATAACTACTGCATTAATATAATTTAGTACCATAAAATTTACAAAAAATACAAAATATTGAATATTAATATTAATCAAAGTAAAATATAGTATATTAATTTAGTTGAAATGAAAATAAATCAGTTATTTTTGATCACCATGTGAGGATTGAATGTACCTTCTGGGTTAAATACAACAAGCTATCAGTATCTGCTGTTAAATACTACATAAATTAATTTCCATTTAAGATTTTTGTAAATAAATAAATAAATATACTTATAATGGATGTTTATTGGGAAATATACACATCAATATATTTCAGAGCAATAGCACATTATACCAAATATTGGGCCTCATTCATGAAACACAAGCAGAATGATTTTTTTGTGTAAATCATTCGTTAAGCCATTCTGACTTTTTGTATTTTCAAACTGTTAGTTGATACAAAAGAAATGTACACCCTACTATGTGTAAAACGTAATTACTCTGAATTTACTTATATATTTACTCAAGGATCATGAATGAGGCCCATTATGTGTACAAGCATGCAAACAATAAAATCACTTGCCAATGTGCAAAGTTATATCCAGTCTTTCAATGACCTTATAAATCTAGTAACTGCGTGCATGAAGCAAACTCTGAATAATGTTGGAATAGTCCCAACTCAAATGTATAGACATTTTACAGCTCAAATAATAAACATTCCTGTTGAATAACTAATGTACAGTTAGTGTTTCCCCTGGTACAACTGCCAGAGAGACCAGAATATTACCAGACTATTCCTTAAATGAAAGTATGACTCTTCAAAAAAAGGTGAATGTTGCTGATGTGGACTTGCATCTCATAAATTAGCTCTGAAAAGTGTGTGTTACAAAACAAATGGAGATGCAGGGGAAATAAGAGCATTGTGTGGTTTTACTAATGGCATAACAGCAGCATCAACAGGTTGTTGTAATTTTCAGAAAAGGTTGTTTCATCACTCTAAAGTATCCATGCACTGAAGTAGTTTCTATAATGCAGAGGCCATACTAGCTGTTATCTACCCGGGGTAATTATCCCAAAGGTAATAATGTTATCGAGGTGTGTGAGAGCCACCCGTCAAAATGATTTATATGGGCCACCGTTCTTATTCTTCCTCCACTCATTTTATCACAAACTTCAGAAATTACACACACACTCACACGTAAAGGCTTTTACAGACTATTCTGCACTGCTGGACACTTAAATTCATCAAATTGCTGAGACGGGCCATTTTCCTTCTGAAGCCCGTTGTTAATCTTCCAAACATTTCTGTCTGAGACGACAAGATGCAAGTTTGGCCTTTACATCACAGACTACCTCTCATGTTTGTTTAAAACAGATGTCTTGAGGAGTCTGAGTTATATAGTGAGATTAGAACCGTAAAGCTAAATAAATGGATTAAAAATCCTTAATATACAGTGGGGAAAATAATTATTTGATCCCCTACTGATTTTGTACATTTGCCCACATGATAAAGAATGATCAGTCTATAATTTCAATGGTAGGTTTATTTGAACAAAAAAAACCAGGAAAATGCATTTTAATGATTGAAATAAGCATTTGACCCCTTCGCAAAACATGAATTAGTACTTGGTGGCAAAATCCTTGTTGGCAATCACAGAGCTCAGACGTTTCTTGTAGTTTTTCACCAGGTTTGCACACATCTCAGGAGGGATTTTGTCCCACTCCTCTTTGCAGATCCTCTCTAAGTCATTAAGGTTCGAGGCTGACGTTTGTCAACTCAAACCTTCAGCTTCTTCCACAGACTTTCTATGGGATTAAGGTCTGGAGACTGGCTAGGCCACTCCAAGACCTTAATGTGCTTCTTCTTGAGCCACTCCTTTGTTGCCTTGTCCATGTGTTTTGGGTCATTGGCATGCTGAAATACCCATCCAAGACCCATTTTCAATGCCTTGGCTGAAGTTCTCACCCAAGATTTGACAATACATGGCCCCATCCATCGTGCCTTTTGATGCGGTGCAGTTGTCCTGTCCCCTTAGCAAAAAGAAACCCCTACAGCATAATGTTTCCACCTCTATGTTTGTTGGGGATGGTGTTCTTGGGGTCATAGGCAGCATTCCTCCTCCTCCACGGTGAGTTGGTGAGTTGAGTTGATGCCAAAGAGCTTGATTTTGGTCTCATCTGACCACAACACTTTCACCCAGTTCTCCTCTGAATCATTCAGATGTTCATTGGCAAACTTCAGATGGGCCTGTACTTGAGCAGGGGAACCTTGCGGGCACTGCACTTTCAGTTCTTCACAATGTAGTGTGTTATCAATTGTATTCTTGGTGACTATGCTCCCAGCTGCCTTGAGATTATTGACAAGATTCTCCCGCGTAGTTCTGGGCTGATTCCTCACCGTTCTCATGATCATTGAAACTCCACGAGGTGAGATCTTGCGTGGAGCCCCAGGCTGAGGGAGATTGACAGTTATTGTGTGTTTCTTCCATTTGCGAATTATCGCACCAACTGTTGTCACCTTCTCACCAAGCTGCTTGACGATGGTCTTATAGCCCATTCCAGCCTTGTGTAGGTCTACTGTCATCCTTGGACAGCTTTGGTCTTGGCCATGGTGGAGAGTTTGGAATCTGATTGACTGATTGCTTCTGTGGACAGGTGTCTTTTATACAGGTAACAAACTGAGATTAGGAGCATTCCCTTTTAAGAGAGTGCTCCTAATCTCAGCTTGTTACCTATATAAAAGACATCTGGGATCCAGAATCTTGCTGATTGATAGGGGATCAAAAACTTATTTCTCTCAATAAAATGCAAATCAATGTATAACTTTTTTTAAATGCGTTTTTCTGGATTTTTTTGTAGTTATTCTGTCTCTCACTGTTAAAATAAACCCACCTTAAAATTATAGACTGATAATTTCTTTGTGAGTGGGCAAATGTACAAAATCAGCAGGGGATCAAATAATTATTTTCCCCAAAAGGCTAATTATTGAGGAAAAATCGAATGATTTCCAGCACAGCTGATGGCTCATGGTTCAATTTTATGGCTGTACCTTTATTAAACACTGCAGTCTGCTAAAATTCCTCCCATCAGACAGTCAGCTGATTGGCCAGAACAGGCATCTCTGTCTTCGTTTAAATTAAACAGACACCTGCAGGGAAAGTTGTGCCTTGCATCAGCTCCTCTAAGGCCTGCCAACATTGTGGTGTCCGGGCCCATCTCCATCCTCCTTGGCCCAGGTGTGTGTGCGAGCAGCCTTCATTACACCAAGATTGGCCAGGTGGATGTGTGTGCGCATGATTTCATTACCGTGAGATTGCTTTCTGAGACCCACACACACATACAAGCAGCAGACGGAAAAGGGATAAGAAGGGAAGCGCGCAGCTGTGGTTGTCCCCACGATCCGACGTGCTTTTCCATCTCTATTTCTATTGCAAAAGAAATGCAGGAGAAAACCAACACAGGCAACTTTCTGCATGAGAAATGAGACAGTGAGGAGAGACAGCAAAACTAACAAAGACCGTGGAATTGGGGGTCAGCTGACCAGTATTGAACTAACCCAAGCACAGATGCTTTGAAATTGATTTTGAAATGCAGGAAAAGGTACTTTACCCTTTGTTTGTCTTACACTGCTCTTATATATGAACAGGTTTTTCTTAAGAAATGGTGCTATTTGTATATCCATGACTTCCAATAGTTACATATATAATTGTAACATTAAATTGTATACTTTTTATAACAATATATGCAATAATATAATAATTTGTACTTAATTTTAAAAAAATGTTTGTAATATACGTCTCCCTGTTTATTACCTTTAGATTTTAATAGGTTACAACTGCAATATATTTTATTAAAAAATAAACCATAAACACCATACATAACATATTAAACATAAACAATATACTGTAGTATCATTTTATAATTAGTAAGTGTTAGTATTCCAATTGTGTGTGTGTGTGTGTGTGTGTGTGTGTGTGTGCACCTGGTATTCATCACGTTGTGGGGACCAAATGTCCCCACAAGGATAGGAATACCGATAGATTTTGACCTTGTGGGGACATTTCTCAGGTCCCCATGAGGAAACAGGTTTATAAATCATGCACAATGAGTTTTTTTGAGGAAGTAAAAGTTTGCACAATCTCACAATCTCCTGTGAGGGCTAGGTTTAGGTGTAGGGTAGGGTTAGGGCGATAGAAAATACGGTTTGTACAGTATAAAAACCATTACGCCTATGGAATGTCCCCATAAAACATGTAAACCAGTGTGTGTGTGTGTGTGTGTGTGTGTGTGTGTGTGTGTGTGTGTGTGTGTAAAAATGTATATTATAATGTTATAATCAATTACAATTATTGTATTTTAAAAACATTGTTATGGCATAAACAATACTTAGAAGGATTTTTTTAATTAACTGTGATATTTATTAAAACTCAAAAAATGTGTGATACTACCCAAATTATCTAATCAAATGGTATCTAAATGAATTTATACGGCACAGCTGAAATAACAAAGTGCTTTATTGGTACTTTTGCTGTAATCACAAATTTCAGATTCTAACGGTTCAAGAAACTGCCAATGAAAAATATGTAATTGCTGACCAATAGTCTTAATATTGATTCAGACTCAGTGTCTGTGGTTGTTATGGCCCTTGTACTTTGGGCCAGAGATGAAAAATATACCAAACAGAATGAAATGAAACTGATGAAATTTTCGGGGCACAAATGGCACCATTTCTTCACAAAGACCATATTACAGAAGGGGAGAGAGAGAGAGAACAACATAGAGGGAGAACACAGTTTCATTGCAGACACACATATTCTGAGTTGTTTTGCATTTAAACATAGACCAAAATAGTGTGTTTTGTGGTTAATATTTAATCACTCCGCTTACTTAGACTTACTTGATTAATTATTCACAAATTAGGAGTATATAAATTAAGTCTCCTGCCAATCAGTGGGCTCCCTGGTGGGATAAGCGGCGTACTCTTTAAAGTCACGCTACAAAAAAAAAAAAAAAAAAAATCTTCAGCGTCCTCGGCTGCCAGCTATAGATCACAGGTACACAAATATGGCTGTCGGGATGCCGTGACTGTCCTAAGGGAAGCCTCCGCAAATTTACACACCACCATAGCCATGCTTTATGAGAGCTTTATAACACATTTCCTCTGAGAGTGATGTTTCAATTCATTTTTTTTTATAATCCACTGGATGTATTATTTATACATCCAACATGATTCATATGAACCTCTCTCTATAGTTTATCTAGGGAACATGCACCTTGACTCTGTCACAGCTCACAATGAAAAACCACCACACTGTAAGAGTATAACTTCGACAGGTAGTAAATATGCTTTATTTTACTCTTGTGTAATTTTTTTAATATTTCAGAAGTTAGATATCCATTTGTGCTGGATATATAGGTTGGGGTCACTAAAGACCCAAATATGTAATAATGACTGGCAAAACATTCATGCATTTAAGGGTTAAATCAATTACTAAGCAATTCAATTTACAACTGAAAACTACTGCGTGAGACTATGAAAAAATATTTAGGAGCACCATGTGCGAATGACCCGATCAGCATATTTGTATTTGCGCTCAGTGGAGCTTCAAATGTTTCTTGTTTCTGCAACGTTAAGTAATATATCACGGTCATATCTCACGAATGCTTTCATAAACAGTGTGGAGAGAGTAAATAAGAGATTGATTGTGCAGTGTAGAGAGCTTCATTGATTATAATGGAACTTTGTGAGATTGCGATCAACTAAGAAGACAGCTTTTAATGATTTTTAAAAAGAAATCGTTTTTAAAAAGTGACTTTTGAAATTGATTTAACACCACAGTTAAACAAGCAATTAGTTAATATTAAGTGACTTACATTGTCTGCCTATAACACTATTGCCTAATTTTGCTCTATTTTGTCATCAAAAATGGTCTGAGACAAGTCACAACTGAGCCGCTGCGTTTCGTTTATGAATGAATGTGGGTTTTTAAATGAATCTAGTGAGTCAATGATTCAATTTCCCATTCATAATGACAGTTACTTGCTTTATTCCTAAATGAATCAGCTGTTCGAACGAATCAAATGAATGATATGACTCAGCAATTAAATCAGTGTCTTGCCACCACCTACTGGCAGATTTAATTTAATTTTTAAAGTAACTTGTCAGTTATTTAAATCATTTAATATTTCTGTATTCAAAATTGTATATTTAAAACATTAATCTCAACATTAATTTATGAATTTGATTGCACTCATGCCACCTCTGAGTCTCATTAAACATACGGTTTGTCTGATTTTCACCAAAATTGGCTTAGCTCATCTTCAGACCATGCTGGCAAAAAGTTATGGAATTCAAGTTGATTGGACAAACCGTTCTCAAATAATTCTACGAAAAGCGTGCAAAAATGGATGTGAGGCCATATCTCCGCAACGCTTTTTTTTTTTTTGCTTATTATAACACACACCAAATTTGGTGTGTGTTATAATAAGCATGACCTGAGGCTACCTGCAGTGTTTCTTCACAGTGCCACCTAGTGGTCAGGAAATATGAAAATTTGCTATTTTTGCTTATAACTTCTCAGTGCTTTGGCCAAAAATCTCAAAACTCGTCCCGTTAGATTTGGAGGAGCATGCCGAGTCGAACCATATCCAATTTTCCCATGTAAGCCACTTTTGGGCATCGGCCATTTTGAATTTTGTTATAAAATACAATATTTTACGAACGCATTGACTTATCGTTACGAAACTCGATATGTATCTTCGGCACCATGCCCTGACAGGACTCAAAAAGTTTGGTGTTATAAAGAAATTTAGATAAATGCTAATAACTTCTAAGAAAAATGGCTTATTGTAATGAAAGTGATCTCAAAATATTCCTTGGGTTATGCCGACAACGTAGATACCAATTATGCCACAGTTGGCCAAACTTCCTGTCCGCCATTTTGATTTATGCTGAAAACCTACTTTTTCGAAATCGTCCTAGACGGTTTGTCTGATTTTCACCAAAATTGAATCAGATCATCTTCAGACTGTGCTGACAAAAAGTTATGGATTTCATGTTGATAGATGAAACCGTTTTCATACAGCGCCTCTACAAATATTAGGCTTGATGCCAAAATGATTCTGAGGCTTTATCTCTGCAAAGGTTTGACATAATGACACCTTTGTCACCTCACACTAAACACACCACATTAATCTGATAACAGCGCCACCTGTTGGTCAAACGTAATAAGCATTAAATCATATCAGTAGGCGTTCTACATCATTTTTCTGTAATTTTGACTAAAATCTTCTTAAAATTGCTTCCTTTTACTTATTGTTGCAGTTGGTTTGCTGTTCCTGCCATCCTTAGCTCCTCATTTTGCCCTTTGAATGCTTGGCCCCGTAATTGCTGCTTGCAGCTATATTTCGTCTTGTTCTTATTCTGTTGTTTTAATTAGACAATTTAAAAAGTAGTGGTGGGCCGTTATCGGCGTTAACGTGCTGCGTTAACGTGAGACTCTTATCGGGCGATAAAAAAAATATCGCCACTAATCTATTCTCAAAGTTGGGTTGGGAGCTGGGTCTAAACTATGCAAGATAAGATGACTTTCACCTTGATATTTTAGCGCGGATGACGTATACCTAGTCGAATTGCACTGTAGGGGGCGAGAACGAGTCTTCAACTTCTGTGAAATTACCACATCAAATGAGACGTGCAAACATGGATGCAGCTATGAAGCCGCTTCAGGGCAGGTGCGTTGCTAGACCCTTTTTACTGGGGCACGTGAGTTATAATTTACTTTGATAATCCCGAAATAAAGACATTAAACTATATGCAACAACTGAATTGACGCTTCTAAAAGCAATGCAGTTTAATGGAAGACTATGCACGCAGAAATCCATGCCCGTGCGCGTCTGTGTATTTAACGACAATGCACACGTCGTGCAGCCTTTTGCACAGAAGTACATGGTTACACAAGTTTGTATAGGTAATTATGTTGTAAATGCAATTGTCAAGCAGTTTGTGATGCATTTTGGAAACAGGAGATGAGCGCCTGATCTAATGCGCCACCTGGCCCGTTCTCGAAGACTTACTTTTAGTCATTATTTGGGTAGCACACATATTCTGAAAATGCCTTCATCAGAATTCAAATTAGCCATTTTAATCTAGATTAATCTAGATTTATTCCAAGATTTAATCTAGATTAAAAAAATAATCTATGCCCACCCCTATTAAACATCTTAAAAAATCTAATAAAAAAATACATAAAACATAACATACTTTTAATAAAGTTGCCAAAAACGCCATTACAATGGTAAAAACTAAATCCCCTGTAAAACACTTTAAGGAGTCAAATATCACATTGTAATGGGAAGGCTAACTTTCAATCAGACTTTTTGATTATTGATTAGAAGGTGCTACTGAAATTTTGACTGTGCTCCTACATTTTTTTAAGTTAGGAGTACAAGTGTTCCAAGTGTTAAGAATAAAAGTAAGCGTAGAGCCCTGGATAGTATAATACATTTAGAAAAAAAGTTTTTGTGTTTGGAGAAGCAGCACATCTTATTGTTCTAAACAGGCTAAGAACTGTTTCTAAATAATTGTATTGCTTTTTACAGATTAGAAAATCAAGACTTAACATTGATTATTTTAATAGCAGGAAAAACAAAATGTTTATTTAAACTGGTAATAAATTAAATACAGAAACCAAGCATTGAATGATCTCCATCATTGAAGCAGTCAAGGACTTCAGTCTCACAAAAATTCCTGTTATAATCAATAAAGCTGTCTACACTGCAAAATGAATCTCTTCCAACATATCTGCACTTTGTCTGTGTTTGATGAGAGAATTTGCACATTCACAATTTAATCAGTGAGCAATTGCAGTGAACAAAACTAATCTAAGTGCCTCTGATTGGCCATTACATTTATAAGCTTAAGAAATGTGTGCGATTGGTTTAAATGTTGAACACTGTAGAAACACATCAAATGAAATCTGATGCAACATGTGCTGATCTTAATGTAATGCCACAGTCACTTTTCATTCACTTTCGCATTTCACTACAATTGCGACAGGCGTGGTAGATTTAGTTAAATCAAGCAGAGGTATTTTTGGCACCCTTATCTTGAATTTGGAATGCATTTTTGTTTATTTTCACTGCATTCACTGCAACTTCTGACACTCCATTGCTTCATAGGGCTAGATTTGCTTCAGGATATCAACAAAGTTGGATAACAGTGAAATTATAAACACATTTGTTTAAATGAAGAAAGCTCCTTAGAAAGGTTTGCCTGTGTGTTAAAGAAGGAGCCAGAAGGTAAGTATTGGGACACTGAGTTGCACTCCATTTTTTGACGTCTGCTTTGAACTCATTGGTTGACAGATCTCAAAGATCAATGCAAAACCATGAATTAAGATGGCAAAGAAGACTGAGATTAAAGTAAAGAACCACACTGACATTTTCTGACGAAAATGTAAGGAGTGCTTGCCCACACCAAACCTGAAGAGATCCAGGGAAGCACTGAGTGGAGAGAGGGATGTCTAATCTACACTCGTTCCCTTCATAAGCATCACTCATGTCTGACGAATGACCCTCAACGGAGCGCCGGTGGGACAGAGATGTCATCAAACTGCTGTGCTAAATCATGAACACCATCGCTCACCTTCAAATCTGCAGACCACAGGCTAACGGGAGCTCCGGGGGGAAAGCCCTGGCTTCATGGCGCTCACTATTTTAGATAAGAAAAATTAGATTTTTGACCCCTCTAATCTTCAAGGGAAGCATCTATTAAAGTGTATCCTTTCCCTCCTAGAGGTAATGATGAACCTGGCCCTTTCATCTGATCTAAAGACAGACTGTAGCCATTTATTTCAACAGAGAATCAGACAGCTTTTAGATTTAAATCCAGTCTTTTCATTTGAAAATCTGCAGCCAGGTCATGCAGTGACATTTCAAGAGGTTGGATCTTTTTTTTTCATTCAATTTCTAACTTCTAATAAATGTTCTTTCTTGAAAATAAGTTTTAAGTTCTGATTAAGTAGTTTAACCCTCCTGTTATCCTTGGGGTCAATTTGACTCCATTCAATGTTTAACGTATGTACATATATAATTGACTTTTTTTTTTTGCTTCAGATTGAATGACTTTTCCTAATTTAATGGGGAAAACCTGGTAAACATAAAATTAACATGATATTATTTTTTCAATGCCCTGTACACATTTTGTCACATCGGTGTTCTTTGGGGTCAATTTGACCCCAGGTTCTTTTAGCTGTATAAAACATAAGAAATATAAAAAAAATTTACACACATTTGTTTTGGGTGATATTGAGGTCACTATAACATGCTATGATTTTATAATATGCACTATAATTTTATATGTTAAGTATAATAAAAATAAAATAAAAAACTAACACAACCATACCTGTAGTATTGCGAGAACCACTGTCAATTGAATTGCTCTCTCAATTGAAAATGGCCTCTAAGCAAAGGTTCTCTGTCAGTGAGATTTTGTCACAGGTGTTTGACAGTGAAAGTGGGGGGGTGTGTTTCAGAGTGTTGTTAAGTAGTCAACAAAGACATCAGTTACCTGACACTAACCTTTTAGCAAAAAAATATCATATTCTAGAGGTTTTAAATTTGGGGTCAAATTGACCCCAGTGGATAAAAGGTGTTAGCGGATTTTAGGGTAACAGGAGGGTTAAGTTAAATTAAGTTTAGTTTGGTTTTAGTTTTTAGGGATGCACAATATTAAAATTCTAACCAAAAAGCTAAATGTTTTGGATGAAAAATGAAAAATTCACCTACATTTAATACTATTTCATAATAAATATTTAAAAATAAGAGACAAATTAGTAAAATAAAAATGCCCAAAAATGAAACAATATAACCCATATTGAAACAATATAATGCATATCATTTTTTTATTATTATTTATTTATTTTAGGGCTGTCAGTTCAAATCGTTAACTAAATTACTTAAAAATAGAAAAAACAAATCGATTAAAATAGACCTGTACATCATCTTACAGTGGTGTGAAAATGTGTTGGCCCCTTTCCTGATTTTTCATTTTTTTGCACATTTGTCACACTTTAATGTTTAACACTACAGATAACACAAGTAAACACAACATGCTGTTTTTAAATGAAGGTTTTTTTAAAAAAAAAAAGGTTTTTTTTCTATCACTTAAATAGGACCTGCCTGACAAAGTGAAGTAGACTAAAAGATCCTCAAAAGCTACACATCATGTTGAGATCCAAAGAAATCCTACCCTGGAAATCCAGAGGTCTCGCGAGAGCACAATTTGAATTGTCTCTGCAAGACACTCTGGCATCGAGCAATGATGAACGTTACTGAATTACGTAAGCAGTTCTGGGAACCAATCAAATCGGTGTATCTGATGTAGGCGGGCCAGAGGCGAGCTAAGCTGATGACGACAGCGCTGCGACATCCGGAATCGTTTAGTAAACATTGAAAGATGGCTACAGATGAACACCAGTTGTTTGAAACGGCTTTGGGCACTACAATGAACGAGTTAGACTTGGCTTTTCATATAAAAGAGGAACAGAAAACCACGCTCGAATCATTCCTTTGCAAGAAGGACGTTTTTGCTGTTTTGCCGACTGGATACGGCAAGAGTTTAATCTATCAGTTCACACCGTGTATTGTTGTGATTGGTCGTGGCGTTATCCAATTGCGTGCAGTGAGAGTTTCAAATGCATGCTTGGTGCCGCCCCTCGAGTTAGGTCCTTTTCATTGCTCGATGCCAGACCCTTAATCTTAATAGATTAGGGTCTGGATTTTTTCCAGGCTAAAGAAATCCAGGAACAAATGAGAAAGAAAGTAATTGAGATCTGTCAGTCTGGAAAAGGTTATAAAGTCATTTCTAAAGCTTTGGGACTCCAGCAAACCACAGTGAGAGCCATTATCTACAAATGGCGAAAACATGGAACTGTGGTGAACTTTCCGAGGAGTGGCCGGGTGACCAAAATTACCCCAAGAGCGCAGCGACGACTCATCCAAGAGGTCACAAAAGACCCCACAACAACATCTAAAGAACTGCGGGCCACTCTTGCCTCAGTTAAGGTCAGTGTTCATGACTCCACCAAGAGATATAGACTGGACAAAAATGGCCTGCATGGCAGAGTTCCAAGATGAAAACCGCTGCTGAGCAAAAAGAACATAAAGG